>NW_025745121.1:77500-82500 GCF_021184085.1 Oncorhynchus gorbuscha
ACACACACACACACACACACACACACACACACACACACACACACACACACACACACACACACACACACACACACACACACACACACACACACACACACACACAGGTTAAGAGAGGTGAAGCAGGACTGAAGCTATTTAAATGATCTGTGTGATTTCTATTCTCGGTCATTTAATCCTTAAGAGTCTAAGCCAGGGCGGTTCTACTCTCTAACCTATAGAATTGTTTTAATTAAAGATGGTCATACCAAACAATACTTTTAGTTCATTGATTTTTTATTTTCAGGACACCCTTTGCCCTTTACTGCTATTAGCCGAGAGAAACCCGATGAATAACGGATTCAAAAGACAGGAAGATATATGAAGAGATACATGAAAGACCAGGATGGACCCATATTTAACTCCCTTTTCCCCGGCACTAAACTACTTCCAGTTGTACAACTGACTAGGCGTCCCCTTTCTCTTTACTTCTGTACGTTTTAAAAGTGGTACCGGGCTGCCTTCAGACGAGTCTTGTGAGGGTTGACCTAGAGTACGCGTCGGTGAGAGTCTCATCTCTCCATAGAGCCTAACCGTTCAGACGCTACGGACGTTTTCTTGAGAAGACAGATTTTCGGGACGTCTCCTGGTCTGACAAACAAGCACTGTAGTTCTGAGACCTTCCATCTCAGATTCGTCTCCTCCTGGTCTGACAAACAAGCACTGTAGCTCTGAGACCTTCCATCTCAGATTAGTCTCCTTCTGGTCTGACAAACAAGCACTGTAGCTCTGAGACCTTCCATGATGATATCTATTCTCAGTGTTATTTAAATGAGCCGTCTGATGTCTATTCTCAGTGTTATTTAAATGAGCCGTCTGATGTCTATTCTCAGTGTTATTTAAATGAGCTGTCTGATGTCTATTCTCAGTGTTATTTAAATGAGCTGTCTGATGTCTATTCTCAGTGTTATTTAAATGAGCTGTCTGATGTCTATTCTCAGTGTTATTTAAATGAGCCGTCTGATGTCTATTCTCAGTGTTATTTAAATGAGCCGTCTGATGTCTATTCTCAGTGTTATTTAAATGAGCTGTCTGATGTCTATTCTCAGTGTTATTTAAATGAGCTGTCTGATGTCTATTCTCAGTGTTATTTAAATGAGCCGTCTGATGTCTATTCTCAGTGTTATTTAAATGAGCCGTCTGATGTCTATTCTCAGTGTTATTTAAATGAGCCGTCTGATTTCTATTCTCAGTGCCTCATTTAATCTGTTTACTTCTGCCTCAACAACTGTGTGTGTCTGAGAGAGTGGAGTGAGCGTATGTGTTCCCGAGTGAGAAAGTGTTTGTCAATGTGACTGTGTGTGTGCGAGAGTGTGTATTTGTGTGTGAGCTGAATCATTATTGTCGGCCCGCTGCTCTGATTGACAGGCTGATGGAGATGGCGCCCGATTCTCTCACCACCCCGTCTGAACTTTTCATAACTGAATGACTGGTGTGTGTGTGTATGTGGCCCGTGTGTGTGTGTGAGACTGGTGTGTGTGTGTGACTGGTGTGTGTGTGGCTGGTGTGTGTGTGTGTGTGTGTGTGTGAGACTGTTGTGTGTGTGGCTGTGACTGGTGTGTGTGTGGCTGTGTGTGGCCGGTGTGTGTGTGTATGTGGCCCGGTGTGTGTGTGTGGTTGGTGTGTGTGAGACTGGTGTGTGTGTGTGTGACTGGTGTGTGTGTGGCTGTGTGTGTGTGTGTGTGTGTGACTGTTGTGTGTGTGGCTGTGACTGGTGTGTGTGTGGCTGGTGTGTGTGTGTATGTGGCCCGGTGTGTGTGTGTGTGGTTGGTGTGTGTGAGACTGGTGTGTGTGTGTGAGGCTGGTGTGTGTGTGTGACTGGTGTGTGTGTGTGTGTGAGGTAGACAGCAGGCAGGAAGGAAGGCAAAGGACACACACACACACGCATACACACGCATACACACGCATACACACGCATACACACGCATACACACGCATACACACACACACACACACACACACACACACACACACACACACACACACACACACACACACACACACACACACACACACACACACACACACACACACACACACACACACACACACACACACACACACTAATACACACTCACTGATGTATGTGTGACTGTGGTCCCTGCATGATGAGACAGTCTCTTTGTTGTGGTGTTAGGGTGCCCCAGTGTGGTGGTCCTGTCTTACTGCGCTTGGCCTGGCACTCATGACCACTGGCAGGAAGGAGGCCTTCTCCTGCTCTCACCTGCACCATGAACCAGCCCTGGGTTTAAACACTATTCCTAATCTCGTACATAGCGTTTGATTTAGCCTGCTTGGAATACCAGAATGGGCGGAGTTTACCGTTGTATTCTACTGGTTCTATTGGACCGTTCTATTGGGCCGTTCTATTGGACCGTTCTATTTGGCCGTTCTATTGGGCCGTTCTATTGGGCCGTTCTATTGGACCGTTCTATTGGGCCGTTCTATTGGACCGTTCTATTGGACCGTTCTATTGGACCGTTCTATTGGGCCGTTCTATTGGACCGTTCTATTGGACCGTTCTATTGGGCCGTTCTATTGGGCCGTTCTCTTGGACCGTTCTATTGGGCCGTTCTCTTGGACCGTTCTATTGGGCAAGTTCAATCAAGCATCATTAAGATCATTTAAATGATTTTGAATAGTATTTGAACCCAGGTCTGCCACAAACCTAAATGAGAGTTGAACACAGACAACACTTCATGTTGTAGTGATAACAGAACAGAGAATAGTACTCACTGGTGTCCAGCACTCTTCCACACACATCTCTGGAAGAAAAGAAAAATATAAGAATATGTCTGTGTGTGTGTGTGTGTGTGTGTGTGTGTGTGTGTGTGTGTGTGTGTGTGTGTGTGTGTGTGTGTGTGTGTGTACAGGTTCTCACCTGTGTGTGTGTGTGTACAGGTTCTCACCTGTGTGTGTGTGTGTTCAGGTTCTCACCTGTGTGTGTGTGTGTACAGGTTCTCACCTGTGTGTGTGTGTGTACAGGTTCTCACCTGTGTGTGTGTGTGTACAGGTTCTCACCTGTGTGTGTGTGTGTGTGTGTGTGTGTGTGTGTGTGTGTGTGTGTGTGTGTGTGTGTGTGTGTGTGTGTACAGGTACTCACCTGTGTGTGTGTTGTTCTCTAGGTACACAGTGACTAGGTAGGGGTAAGCAGACAGCTTCTCTCCTGACATCTTCTCAAATTTAAACTTGGACACTCTCTTCCACTTACTCTTGTCTGGTCAGTCAGCAATGTCAAGAACAACAACAACAACAACGTAAACAATTACGACTACAACAACAACAACAACAACAACAACTACTACTACAACAACAACATAAACAATTATGACTACAACAACAACGTAAACAATTACGACTACAACAACAACAACAACAACTACTACTACAACAACAACAACAACAACGTAAACAATTACGACTACAACAACAACAACAACAACTACTACTACAACAACAACAACAACAATTATGACTACAACAACAACAACAACAACTACTACTATAACAACAACAACAACGTAAACAATTACGACTACAACAACAACAACAACAACAACAACAACTACTACTACAACAACAACATAAACAATTACGACTACAACAACAACAGCAACAACAACAACTACTACTACAACAACAACATAAACAATTATGACTACAACAACAACGTAAACAATTACGACTACAACAACAACAACAACAACTACTACTACAACAACAACAACAACATAAACAATTACGACTACAACAACAACAACTACTACAACAACAACTACTACTACAACAACAACATAAACAACTAAAGTCAGCAAAAAAAATAAATGTCAATTTTTCAGGACCCTGTCTTTCAAAGATAATTCAAAAAAATCCAAATAACTTCACAGATCTCCATTGTAAAGGGTTTAAACACTGTTTCCCAGGCTTGTTCAATGAACCATAAACAATGAATGAACATGAACCTGTGGAACGGACGTTAAAACACTAACAGCGAACAGACGGTAGGCAATTAAGGCCACAGTTATGAAAACTTAGGACACTAAAGAGGCCTTTCTACTGACTCTGAAAAACACTAAAAGAAAGATGCCCAGGGTCCCTGCTCATCTGCGTGAATGTGCCTTAGGCATGCTGCAAGGGGGCATGAGGACTGCAGATGTAGCCAGGGTCCCTGCTCATCTGCGTGAACGTGCCTTAGGCATGCTGCAAGGAGGCATGAGGACTGCAGATGTGGCCAGGGCAATAAATTGCAATGTCCGTACTGTGAGACGCCTAAGACAGAGCTACAGGGAGACAGGACGTACAGCTGATTGTCCTCGCAGTGGCAGACCACATGTAACAACACCTGCACAGGTTCGGTACATCCAAACATCACACCTGCGGGACATGTACAGGATGGCAACAACAACTGCCCGAGTTACACCAGGAATGTACTCTCTCTCCATCAGTGCTCAGACTGTCCGCAATAGGTTGAGAGAGGCTGGACTGAGGGCTTGTAGGCCTGTTGTAAGGCAGATCCTCACCAGACATCACCGGCAACAACGTCGCCTATGGGCACAAAGGAATGTCAGTGTTCTGCCATGGCCAGCGAAGAGCCCGGATCTCAATCCCATTGAGCATGTCTGGGACCTGTTGGATCGGAGGGTGAGGGTTAGGGCCATTCCCCCCAGAAATGTCCGGGAACTTGAATGTGCCTTGGTGGAAGAGTGGGGTAACATCTCACAGCAAGAACTGGCAAATCCGGTGCAGTCCATGAGGAGGAGATGCACTGCAGTACTTAATGCAGCTGGTGGCCACACCAGATACTGACTGTTACTTTTGATTTTGACCCCCCTTTTGTTCAGGGACACATTATTACATTTCTGTTAGTCACATGTCTGTGGAACTTGTTCAGTTTATGTCTCAGTTGTTGAATCTTGTTATGTTCATACAAATATTTACACTTGTTAAGTTTGCTGAAAATAAAC
>NW_025745121.1:90000-101696 GCF_021184085.1 Oncorhynchus gorbuscha
AGGGCTTGAAAACTATTACAGACTACAAAAGGGAAACTCAGACACGAGCTGCCCAGTGACGCAAGACTACCAGACGAGCTAAATGCCTTTTATGCTCGCATCGAGGCAAGCAACACTGAAGCATGCATGAGAGCACCAGCTGTTCTGTGTGATAACGCTCTCGGTAGCTGATGTGAACAAAACCTTTAAATGGGTCAACATTCACAAAGCCGCTGGGCCAACAACAAGGCGCGGACCAACTGTCAAGTGACTTCACTGGCATTTTCAACCTCTACCTGACCGAGTCTGTAATATCTACATGTTACAAGTAGACCACCATAGTCCCTGTGCCCAAGGAAGCGAAGGTAACCTGCCTAAATGATTACCATAGCATTCACGTCAGTAGCGATGAAGTGCTTTGAAAGGCAGATCATGGCGCACATCAACAGCATCCTCCCGGACACCCTAGACCCACTCCAATTCGCAAACCACCCTAACAGATCCACAGATGACGCAATCTCAATCACACTCTACACCGACCTTTCTCATCTGGACAAAAGGAACACCTATGTGAGAATGCTGTTCATTGACTACAGCTCAGCGTTCAACACCATAGTGCCCTCAAAGCTCATCACTAAGCTAATGACTCGGACTAAAGACCTCCCTCTGCAACTGGTTCCTGGACTTCCTGACTGGCCGCCCCCAGGTGGTAAGAGAAGGCAACAACACGCTGATCCTTAACACTTAGTCCCCTCCTGTATTCCCTGTTCACGCACGACTGTGTGGCCAAACACGACCCCAACACCATCATTAAGTTTGCTGACGACACAACAGTGGTAGGCCTGATCACCGACAACGATGAGACGGCCAATAGGGAGGAGGTCAGAGAACTGGCAGTGTGGTGCCAGGACAACAACCTCTCGCTCACTGTGAGCAAGACAAAGGAGCTGATCGTGGACTACAGGAAAAGGCGGGCCGAACAGGCCCCCATTAACATCGGCGGGGTTGTAGTGGAGCAGGTTGAGAGTTAAGTTCCTTGATGTCCACATCTCCAACGAACTATCAAGTTTGTTTTAGTAGCTATATTGACTATGACATTAGCTATTGACTATGACATTAGCTAATATGGTGACAACGATGTAGGAGGTGTAGCGGTTAGTCATTATGATATAAAGGTTTGCCTTGGAAAGTGTTTTTTTGTCTGGTCACAGACAGCTGATTTGTTGTGCACTGAAGTCCACAAACGGAGGGAAAAGGAGAGAGGAGGAGAGCGTGTAGATAATAGAAAGAATATACAATGGGTAAGTGATCATGCTGTTTGTATGTGGATGCTATGAAAGTGAACTGTGTTTATGTATGATCAGGGGTGTATTAATTCTGCCGATTCTGTTGAAAAATGTCTTAAAACAGAAGCAAACAGAGGGATAAACATACCTGAATTTGTCCAATAGAAACTCTCGTTTGCAACTGTTTGGACTAATGATTACACCCTAGATCAGCTGGATGCAGGCAAGAGTGTTAAGGAAAGAAATGCCACAAATGAACTTATCAAGGCACACCTGTTAATTGAAATGCATTCCAGGTGACTACCTCATGAAGCTGGTTGAGAGAATTCCAAAAGTGTGCAAAGCTGTCATCAAGGCAAAGGGTGGCTACTTTGAAGAATCTCAAATATAAAATATATTTTGATTTGTTTAACACTTTTTTTGGTTACTACATGATTCCATATGTGTGTTATTTCATAGTTTTGATGTCTTCACTATTGTTCTACAATGTAGAAAATAGTAAAAATACAGAAAAACCCTTGAATGAGTAGGTGTCCAAACTTTTGACTGTTACTGTATATACGGTGTACTCAAAGTATTCAGATCCCTGGACTTTTTCCACATTTTGTTATGTTACAGCCACAATACCCAATAATGACAAAGCAAAAACAGTAAAAAAAAAAACAAAGTTTTGCAAATGTATACAAAATAAAATATCACATTTACATAAGTATTCAGAACCTTTACTTAGTACTTTGTTGAAGCACCATTGGCAGTGATTACAGCCTTGAGTCTTTCTGGGTATGATGCTACAAGCTTGGCACATCTGTATTTGGAGAGTTTCTCCCATTATTTTCTGCAGATCCTCTCAAGCTCTGTCAGATAGGATGGTGAGGGTAGCTGCACAGTCTCTCTAGAGATGTTTGATTGGGTTTTGGCTGGGCCACTCAAGAACATTCAGAGACTTGTCCCAAAGCCACTCCTGCATTATCTTGGCTGAGTGTTTAGGGTCGTTGTCCTGTTGGAACCTTTGCCCCAGTCTGAGGTCCTGAGTGCTGTGGAGCAGGTTTATATTAATGATCTCTGTGTACTTTGCTCAGTTCATCTTTCCCTCGAACCCGACAAGTCTCCTAGTCCCTGCCGCTGAAAAACATCCTAACAGCATGATGCTGCCACCACCATGTTTCACCGTAAGGGTGGTGCCAGGCTTCCTCCAGACGTTACGCTTGGCATTCAGGCCAAAGAGTTCAATC
The DNA here is from genome assembly GCF_021184085.1 of Oncorhynchus gorbuscha. Classification (NCBI taxonomy): domain Eukaryota; kingdom Metazoa; phylum Chordata; class Actinopteri; order Salmoniformes; family Salmonidae; genus Oncorhynchus; species Oncorhynchus gorbuscha. The sequence goes on from NW_025745121.1 coordinate 92,498, forward strand.
ATTGGTTTCATCATACCGGAGAATCTTGTTTCTCATGTTCTGAGAGTCCTTTAGGTGCATTTTGACAAACTCCAAGCGGGCTGTCACATGCCTTTTACTGAGGAGTGGCTTCCCTCTGGCCACTTTACCATAAAGGCCTGATTGGAGTGCTGCGGAAATGGTTGTGCTTCTGGTTCACCATGTGTTTGATGCCATTCCAGCCATTATTATGTGATGGTGAGTTGAGAAGTCAATCAGAAATACTGTTAGAATGTTTTTCAATTGACTGCCATAGACCCAAATAAAAAAAAGTGAACATTGGCTGCTAATTACATGGTTGTTGTCACGATAATTTTCAGATGTAAAAATGGGGTCGTGGGACAAAAAAGTTAGGGAATGAATCTCTGCTGTTATGTAAGTGAGTCATGATCAAGGGGTAGGTCCACTGCTCACTACTAGCAGGACAAATCAGATTAGATGACTTTGGTAGGAACTGAGAAAATGATTCATGAATGGATGAATTCATACGAGAAATGTCGTTTGAATTAGTTAACGTTACTAATATAGTCACTCACACAAAGGCTACCTCTCCTACTAGCTAGCTAGCTAATCTAGTAAGGTTAATTATTAACTAACTGTGTGAATACTGTTGTAGTGCTGACAAACTCCTCACAACTGAAACATAAAACCTGTTAACGACACGGTAAACACAAGCATACCGTAATTCACCGATTCAGGGCACCCACAATTTTCAAAACCAAAGCCGCAACGAAACCGGTCACAGGAACTGCTCGCTCGCGCTGCAAGTGAGGGACAAGTTCCCGCCTCCAAGCGTCTTTCTTCTCGCTAATTGGCCAACGCTTCATCCAGTCATCGTCTTCCTCGCTCGTGTCTCTATGGTGACGGCGAACAGGAAGTTTCACAAAAAAGTCACATGCGTGATTCACGTTGAAAGGATTTATGCTGCAACAGACAATTTACAAGCATGTTTGTACAATTTGTTTATCAACACATGTATTAAATGGGTATTTACAATTACTCGTATGTCAGTTAAAATTGTGTATATTCTTTATATGCATGCCGTACTAAATCGAGGTAGAAATTGCTTGTTGTGTTATTGTAATTCATCGCTAACGTTAGCTAGCCATGGAAGTATCCGAACTTTTGAACTGTCATAATTAGTGTAAATATGCCACACGCACAATCTCTACGTAGCCTTGAGAAGATACTCTGCCATTGTTTTGATACTAGATTGTGCTGTTGCCAAGTAATATAATGGCAATAGTCACCGTTTTGGTTATGTTTCAGCCAACCCACCCGCCAGTCAATTTCCTTCTAGCCCCCGGATAGCGGCTGACACAGTCCCCCCATTTTGTTATTCTTCTCTCTTTTCTCTCACTCTTTCCCCCAGTGTCCAGGTACCTTCAACACCTCTAGATGTCTGATCCTCAGCCTTCTCCCTCCGCCCCCACCCTCTCCATTCCTCCCATCCACTCCTCTCCCACCCCATCTGTTCTGCTCAACACCGGGGCCAGGATGCCTCTCCTGGGGCTGGGTACCTACCGGCTCCGCGGCCCTGATGAGATCCTCCAGGCCGTCGACGCAGCGCTCTCCACCGGCTACCGCTCATTTGACACGGCCTCTGTCTACCGGAACGAGGCTGACCTGGGTCGAGCACTGCGGCGACTCCTACCCGAACACGGCCTCTCCCGAGCGGACGTCTTCATCACCAGCAAGCTGGGCCCCAAGGACCAGGCCTCCAGAGCCAGGTACAGGGATGTAAATTAAAGCTAGAAGGAAATGTGCCAAAATGTTGTCTTCTCAAATGTCGCATGGTATAGCCTAGGGCTGGGCGATATGGCCCAAATGTCATATCACTGTATTCTTCTAATTGTTTGCTGTATTTTATGTTTTTGAATAGTAAAAGTTATTCTTTATGAATAGTGTGTGGCAACACATACATTTTAAGTGATTTCAATGGGTCTTTTCCCATTAACGGCTAACACGATTTAGCAAAAACTTGCTACGGAAAGACAAACTAGCTGTTTGTTGATGTAAGAAACACAAACTAATAGTGTCATTATAGAACGCTAGTGGATTTATATTAAGATCAAAGTGGAAACAACATCGTTGTCATCAACATTGTTTCATGTGCTGCATTGACCATGCAGACTGAACACAAGTGCCTTGTGGTCAAGCAACAACAAATGCCCTCCTTGAGTGACAGGGGGCGGGGCTAGGACTGTGTGTAAAGTGGCATGAGAGAGAGAGAGAGAGAGAGAGACAGAGAGAGAGCAGAGAGTGTAACGTCCATTTTCGAAACTATAGAAGTTGACGTTACACACGACCTATCACATTTAATAAACCAAGCATTCAAATAACGTTATAGAAGGTAAAGTAAAAACCCAAACCGGTCCGTCCATAAATACCGGTGTATATAGTAAAATACGGTATACCGCCCAGCCCTAGTGTAGCGTAGGACCTTTGGCTAATGGAATGCCATCTGGGCCTGTAGAAATTATGGGCTACTAGCCCGGCTGGCCAGTGCCCAAAATGCTGACCAGGTATATACAAATATGACTCTAATCAGTCATATTGTTTGCATTTCAAACTCTTTGTAAGTCGCTCTGGATAAGAGCGTCTGCTAAATGACTTAAATGTAAATGTAATGTAATGTTCCACAGGGACGGAGCTCTGAGGAGTCTAGAACTGCTGGATCTAGACTATATAGATCTATACTTGATCCACTGGCCAGGGACCCAGGGTCTGGGGGTGGGAGACAAGAGGAACCCAGAGAATAGAGCTCAGAGCTGGGCAGTGTTAGAGGAGCTCCACGCCCAGGGGAAGCTGAGGGCCATAGGGGTGTCCAACTACACCCCAGGACATATGAAGGAGCTACTGGAGGCGTGTTGTGTCACTCCCGCTGTACTACAGGTAAACAAAAACAAACTAACACCGCACCGTGCTACAGGTAAACAAAAACAAACTAACACCGCACCGTGCTACAGGTAAACAAAAACAAACTAACACTGCACCGTACTACAGGTAAACAAAAACAAACTAACACCGCACCGTGCTACAGGTAAACAAAAACAAACTAACACCGCACCGTACTACAGGTAAACAAAAACAAACTAACCTGCACTTGTCTGGAAACTATAGGGAGGGTCACAGCGGGACTAACACCGCACCGTACTACAGGTAAACAAAAACAAACTAACACCGCACTGTACTACAGGTAAACAAAAACAAACTAACACCGCACCGTGCTACAGGTAAACAAAAACAAACTAACACCGCACCGTACTACAGGTAAACAAAAACAAACGAACACTGCACCGTACTACAGGTAAACAAAAACAAACTAACACTGCACCGTACTACAGGACAGACATAAGATTTGTCCTGATATCAACTATAAACTATAAGTATTCACAGTTTACCGTTGTACTTGTCCTGGTTTTAAACTATAAGTATTCACAGTTTACCGTTGTACTTGTCCTGGTTTTAAACTATAAGTATTCACAGTTTACCGTTGTACTAGTTCTTCTGGCTCTAACACTTTTTCTTACTGGCATGTTTTATTTGATAGCTGCTTTCTTGAGGAAAGGTTTACTTGCTATGACAGTGATTTGTGGTTTTCTTACCTACCTTAGTTGAATGCACTGACTGACTGTAAGTCACTCTGGATGAGGGTGTCTGCTAAATGACCAAAATGTCAATTTCACTTTGGATAAATGACCATTCGGTATTATAAATCTGAAATCTTATTGAATAATCTCTCCGTCCAGGTAGAGTTCCATCCCCGTCTGTCCCAGGGTGAGATGAGGCATCTGTGTGGGGAGAAGGGTGTCTGTTTCCAGGCTTACTCCTCCCTGGGGACTGGCTCTCTCCTCCAGGACCCTTTAGTGGTCCAGATTGCACAGGGATATGGCCTGACCACTGCACAGGTACTGTGTCTGTCCGAGTGGGTGGAGTGTTCTGGAAGTGGCAATACACCCTAATTAAGTCATTTGATTCCTTTCCTTCTCCCCTTCTATGTTCTATGTTCCTTCTATGTTCCGGAAGTTGCAATACACCCTAATTAAGTCATTTGATTCCTTTCCTTCTCCCCTTCTATGTTCTATGTTCCTTCTATGTTCCGGAAGTGGCAATACACCCTAATTAAGTCATTTGATTCCTTTCCTTCTTCCCTATGTATTGTTCCCCATCTTCCCCTGGCTTATTCCTTCATCGTGTGTGACAGGTGCTGTTGCGGAAGTTGCAATACACCCTAATTAAGTCATTTGATTCCTTTCCTTCTTCGCTATGTTTTGTTCCCCATCTTCCCCTGGCTTATTCCTTCATCGTGTGTGACAGGTGCTGCTCAGATGGGCGGTACAGCAGGGTGTCCCCGTCCTACCCAAGTCATCTCACCCCACCAGGGTAGCAGAGAACGGCCGCGTGTTTGACTTTGAGCTGACTGCTGAAGATATGGAGAGGCTGGGGGGGATGGACTGTGGACAGAAATACTGTTGGGACCCTTCACAGGTAGCCTGAGGTAGAAGGATAACCCGGTGGAGGAGATGGGGCCTGTAGCCCAAAGACTACTGGTTTGAATGCCTTGACGTTAGCCTGAAGGTACATACTCACTGACTGACTGGATTGCTATGAAGCAAACGTTGATAAGATGTCAAAGTAACGTATCGACAGAACTTAAGTTTCCCACTGAGATTCTTGAACTAAGAGTATATATATATATTTATTTTTGTAACACTCAAAGACATCTGAGGAAGTTTATTGTACCAAGATCAATGCTATTATTTTTCATGTGATATTTGTTACAAATTATTAAAATCTGTATTAATTTGATAGTTTCACTGTAAATATTGTCCTCATATCAAGTGACGATTTTATTTAATAAGTTGGTGTGTATATACATTTTAATAAAATGCAAAAAAAAAAAAAAAAAAAAGCACCAAGTGAATGATTAGTAAAAATTATTTGTTTATTTGTTTACTTATGCCCATAGTACACCAAGTGGTCACAAAAAGAAAATACATTTACAAAAGTAATTTTGTAGAAAAAGAAAGCAAAAGTAATTCAAGACCCCCCCCCCCCATATACACATCAAGTTTCAAGTAATACCAGAGATTGGGTCCCAAATGGAACCCTATTCCCTATAGAGAATACCAAATGGAACCCTATTCCCTATAGAGAATACCAAATGGAACCCTATTCCCTATAGAGAACACCAAATGGAACCCTATTCCCTATAGATAATACCAAATGGAACCCTATTCCCTATAGAGAATACCAAATGGAACCCTATTCCCTATAGAGAATACCAAATGGAACCCTATTCCCTATAGAGAACACCAAATGGAACCCTATTCCCTATAGAGAACACCAAATGGAACCCTATTCCCTATAGAGAATACCAAATGGAACCCTGTTCCCTATAGAGAATACCAAATGGAACCCTATTCCCTATAGAGAATACCAAATGGAACCCTATTCCCTATAGGGTGCCATTTGGGACGCAAGCAAGAGAAGACCGCAAGGCAAGCTTCCCTTTGCACAATTCTATCTAGACTCGAGCCCAGTCCTGTTTTAACAGGATATGTTCAACACCACAAAACGTTGCACAAACCAAGTTAAAATCGGTTTAAAAACAAATACAGGTTTAAAAGGCAGAATCCAAAAAAAAACCCTTGTAAGGAAAGGTCTGTGAAATGGGGAAAGAACAGATGTTGCACAGATTTACCGACCAACGTTTTGTTGTTGTTGATAAACACTTTATATATATATATATATATATATATATATATACACACACAACTGCAGAGATTAGTTTAGCAACGTTGTGATCTAGAACACAGCCCATGTGCTGCAGGCACCAGTAGTGCGTGACAAGCTGTCTGTTGAGAAGGATTCCTCTACATACCGTTGCAGAGTATTGCCAACGTTGTGATGCGGGACATGCCCGGCGTGTTTGTGCTTCTCTGCCGTGTGACTGAGCCCGGGGCCTAAGGCGGTAGGTAGGTAGGTAGTGCTGGCAGCCATGGCCCAGTCACAGAGAAAGGCCTGGACTCGTACAGAAAGGCAGATCATTGAAGCTACTGCTGAATCCCAAATCAACCCCTACTCCCTAATCAGGAGTAGTTGCACTATAAAGACGGACTGATCTGAATTAAAACATGTTTTTTAAACACTAAACTTTTATTTAACTAGGCAAGTCAGTTAAGAACAAATTCTTATTGATAATTACGGCCTACCCACCCCAGGCCAAACCCGGACAACGCTGGGCCAATTGTGCGCCACCCTTTGGGACTCCCAATCACAGCCGGTTGTGATACAGCCTGGAATCAAACCAGGGTGTCTGTAGTGACGCCTCTAGCACTGAGACGCAGTGTCTTAGACCGCTGCGCCACTCGGGAGCCCGAGCTCTAACCATTCTAGCCTAGTGGTTAGAGCGTTGGACTAGTAACCGGAAGGTTGCGAGTTCAAACCCCCGAGCTGACAAGGTACAAATCTGTCGTTCTGCCCCTGAACAGGCAGTTAACCCACTGTTCCCAGGCCGTCATTGAAAATAAGAATATGTTCTTAACTGACTTGCCTGGTTAAATAAAGGTAAAAATTAAAAAAACAGATATGGATTTTTTTTTTTTGAAAGGTCAACCACCTGCACTGCTTATACCTATCCAGCCCCTAACATCGAGGGGGTGGGGAACGAATTGGGACCGCCTGGAAGTGTAGGGGGTTGATTTGGGCTGCAACGGAAGACCTTGCAGTAGCACCTCTAAGTAGAAAAAGAAAAGATACAAGCTTACAGAGGGGATTCGTCTCAAATGGCACCCTATTCCCTATATAGGCCCTGGTCAGAAGTAGTGCACTGTATAGGGAACAGGGTACCATTTGGGACATGTACATAGTAACATTAAGAAAAAAAAAATCACATTTTGTTGTTCAGCAGTTCACACGTTATTGTCCATTTTTTTAGTTTCATTCATTGCAATATTAACAGTATTTACAGTTTTTAAAGACCCAAGTCTTTAATTCTCATTGGTTTTGCTCTGAAAGTCTACATCTTAGTTAAATTCATTTCTGTTGTCTGATAAAAAAATGTTCCCCTGCAGTTCTTGTTTAATTACAAAACACATCATTAGCACTGCTATCAAAGATTGTCATTTAAACAAGATGGTTCTTCATATTTGAGACATTTATTTTGAAATGGGGCTAGTTGTTGGAGTGCAGCCATCACTTTAAGATGGCGGTGGTTGTGGTTGCTAACTACCACACGGTCTCTGTCCCAAATGGCACCTGGTTCCCTATATAGTGCACTACTTTAGACCAGGGCCTATGGCACCCTATTCCCTATTGTAGTGCACTACTTTAGACCAGGACCTGTGGCACCCTATTCCCTATTTGTAGTGCACTACTTTTGACCAGGACCTGTGGGGAATAGGGTGCCATTTGGGATACACCCACATTAACACTCATTCTCAATCCATCTTTCCTTGATTCCTTACCCCACCGTTCCTTGTGTTCTTCTAAAAATGCATTGGAGAAGAAGGTCAGGGGGAAGGGAGGGACCAGTACGGTTGAGGAGGAAATAGGATACGAGGAAACAAGGAGAGATTCGTTGAGGGCGGAGAAGAGTTTATGAGAGAACCCGACCTCCATTTTGTTTTGTTCTGTCTCAGTGCATGGTGTCTGGACTCTCTCAGTGTTGCATAGTGTTAATGGGAGAAACAGTCCAAATGATTAACTAAAGGCCTGCTTGGGCTTTGGGTGGATGCTTTCACGAGAGTGAAGTTAAATCTATTTCTTGCTGGAAAACGAGTTGTTCTTGTATGGGTAAGGTCTCATCCACCTCTTTTAGTCTCATTTTATCTCCTACCTCTCCACCCTCTACTTTATTTTGATATACCTTTTATTTATTACTGTCTCCTACCTCTCAACACCTTCCTCTTCCTCCCTCTCTCCTGTCTCTCCCTCCCTCCCTCTCTCCTGTCTCTCCCACTATCCATCTCTCTCCATCCCTCTCTCCTTCCCTCTCCCTCCATCCCTCTCTCCTGTCTCTCTCTTTCCTCTCCCTCCATCCATCTGTCTCTCTCCTTCCTCTCCCTCCATCCCTCTCTACACTTTGCTGATCGTGGATCAGTAGCAGCTGAGAACAGGGAGGCCCATCTCTCCCTTTCTCAATCCATCTTCTGTCCCCCTCTTTTTCTCTCCCAATTTCAATTCAAGGGGCTTTATTGGCATGGGAAACATCCCCTTCTCTGTATTCTGATGACCATGGTTCAATAGCGGTACGATTACGGGTAGGTTCTGTCTCTTGGTGAGAGAACAGGTAGGCCCATCCTCCATCCTCTGTCTCTCCCTTCTCCACCCCCCCCTCTCCTTCTCCACCCCCCCCCCTCCATCCTCCTCTCTACTCAGATGATCGTGGTGGGATGATAGGAGTATGTTCTGTCTCTGTCTCCTTATGACTGAACAGGTACGCCCACCAGCTGGGGGACTTGGTCATCTGTTTGGCTGCTCCTGCACTCTTCACCCGCCTCATCTCCTATAGAGGTCAGAGGTTATGCAATAGAGGGAGAGAAAGAAAGGAAAACAGTTTATTTTGGGGCCTATTTAAAAAAAAATCCCACAGACCCATGTCTTACCCCCTCCTCTCTCCCACAGACCCACGTCTCACCCCCCCTCTCTCCCACAGCCCCACCCCTCCTCTCTCCCACAGACCCACGTCTCACCCCCTCCTCTCTCCCACAGACCCACGTCTCACCCCCCCTCTCTCCCACAGCCCCACCCCCTCCTCTCTCCCACAGACCCACGTCTCACCCCCTCTCTCCCACAGACCCCCTCCTCTCTCCCACAGACCCACGTCTCACCCCCTCCTCTCTCCCACAGACCCACGTCTCACCCCTCCTCTCTCCCACAGACCCGCGTCTCACCCCCTCTCCCCACAGGCTCTCCCACCCCTCCTCTCCCACAGCCCACCCCCCCCCTCTCCCACAGGCCCACGTCTCACCCCCTCCTCTCCCACAGCGCCACCCCCCCCTCCTCTCTCCCACAGCCCCCGTCTCACCCCCTCCCTCCCACAGCCCCACAGTCTCACCCCCTCCTCTCTCCCACAGCCTCCTCCTCTCTCCCCCTCCTCTCTCCCACAGACCCACGTCTCACCCCCTCCTCTCCCACAGCCCCACGTCTCACCCCCTCCTCTCTCCCACAGCCC
>NW_025745121.1:102196-117196 GCF_021184085.1 Oncorhynchus gorbuscha
GTGTGTGTTTAGGTTAGGTGTGGGTGTGTGTGTGTTTAGGTGTGGTGTGTGTGTGTGTTGTGTGTGTGTGTGTGGTGTGTGTGTGTGTGTGTTTAGGTGTGTGTGTGTGTGTGTTTAGGTGTGTGTGTTTAGTGTGTGTTGTGTGTTTTAGGTGTGTGTGTGTGTTTGTGTTTTTAGGTGTGTGTGTGTGTGTTGTGGTGTGTGTGTTTAGGTGTGTGTGTGTGTGTGTGTGTGTGTGTGTTTAGGTGTATGTGTGTGTGTGTGTGTTTAGGTGTGTATGTGTGTGTGTATGTGTGTGTGTTTAGGTGTGTGTGTGTGTGTGTGTTGTGTGTGTGTGTGTGTGTGTGTGTGTGTGTGTGTGTGTGTGTGTGTGTGTGTGTGTGTGTGTTGTGTGTGTGTGTGTGTGTGTGTGTGTGTGTGTGTGTGTGTGTGTGTGTGTGTGTGTGTGTGTGTGTGTTTAGGTGTGTATGTGTGTGTGTTTAGGTGTGTGTATGTGTTTAGGTGTGTGTGTGTTTAGGTGTGTGTGTGTGTGTGTGTGTGTGTGTGTGTGTGTGTGTGTGTGTGTGTGTGTGTGTGTGTGTGTGTGTGTGTGTGTGTGTGTGTGTGTGTGTGTGTGTGTGTGTGTTTAGGTGTGTGCAGCATTAAAGTTCTCTTCCCATGTTCCCATTTAATGATAAAGCCAGAGAGAGAAAAAACATTCTTCACCCCTCCCCCTCTCTTTGCCTCTCCGCCTCTCTTCACCCCTCCTCCTCTCTTTGCCCCTCCCCCTCTCTTCACCCCTCCTCGCGCCGATTGGACAAGACACTAGGCCACTTTTCGGCCCCATTAACACTACGCACACAGCTGTAGCCCGTGGGTTGTCATGGTTATGATATGGCCCATGGGTTACCGTGGTTATGATATGGCCCGTGGGTTGTCGTGGTTATGATATGGCCCGTGGGTTGTCGTGGTTATGATATGGCCCGTGGGTTGTCGTGGTTATGATATGGCCCGTGGGTTGTTGTGGTTATGATATGGCCCGTGGGTTGTCATGGTTATGATATGGCCCGTGGGTTGTTGTGGTTATGGTACACACACAGCTGTAGCCCGTGGGTTGTCATTGTTATGATATGGCCCATGGGTTGTCGTGGTTATGATATGGCCCGTGGGTTACTGTGGTTATGATATGGCCCGTGGGTTGTCGTGGTTATGATATGGCCCGTGGGTTGCCGTGGTTATGGTACACACACAGCTGTGGCCCATGGGTTGTCGTGGTTATGATATGGCCCGTGGGTTGCCGTGGTTATGGTACACACACAGCTGTGGCCCATGGGTTGTCGTGGTTATGATATGGCCCGTGGGTTGCCGTGGTTATGGAACACACACAGAACACTTCAGCTCACAAAGGAGCGATGACATCATCACGGACTGAGCTTCCTGAGGAAGAAGAGAAACCCCTCCCCACCCCTTGTAACTCACGCAAGCAGTAAATACACCTTATTGAACAGTGAGGACTGTGAAGACACACACACACACACACACACACACACACACACACACACACACACACACACACACACACACACACACACACACTATACACACGCCTACACCTGGATTGGTTGTGGAAGAGTAGTGGCTGGAGGGCACACACTTAATGTATTGTTAAATCTGTTGTAAATGTATTTTAATGTTTAAAAATGGTATTACAATGTATACTAATGCCTTAATCTTTGCTGGACCCCAGGAAGAGTAACTGCTGCCTCGACAGGAACTAATGGGGACCCCCCCCCCATCCCCCGCCCTTCAAACCACACCTCCTATCCCCTCCCCCCATCCCCCGCCCTTCAAACCACACCTCCTATCCCCTCCCCCCATCCCCCGCCCTTCAAACCACACCTCCTATCCCCTCCCCCATCCCCCGCCCTTCAAACCACACCTCCTATCCCCTCCCCCCATCCCCCGCCCTTCAAACCACACCTCCTATCCCCTCCCCCATCCCCCACCCTTCAAACCACACCTCCTATCCCCCCCCCCCATCCCCCGCCCTTCAAACCACACCTCCTATCCCCCCCCCATCCCCCGCCCTTCAAACCACACCTCCTATCCCCCCATCCCCCGCCCTTCAAACCACACCTCCTATCCCCCCCATCCCCCCCCGCCCTTCAAACCACACCTCCTACCCCCCCCCTCCCCTCTACACTGGGGACGTCCAATAAAAATAAAGTGATATAGATCGACCGTTCCAGACTCCTGACCACTGACCTTTAACCTTTGACCCCAGACAGGTGTAGCTCAGATAAAACGAGTGACCCCTTGACCAACTCTGCACCAAAATGTCACCTCCTTCTCACTGAAATACAGACCTGTTGCCCTATCCCTGTCTTCCTCTGTTAACCATAGACCTGTTGTCCTATCCCCGTCTTCTACTGTTAACCATAGACCTGTTGTCCTATCCCCGTCTTCTACTGTTAACCATAGACCTGTTGTCCTATCCCGTCTTCTACTGTTAACCATAGACCTGTTGTCCTATCCCCGTCTTCCTCTGTTAACCATAGACCTGTTGTCCAATCCCCGTCTTCTACTGTTAACCATAGACCTGTTGTCCTATCCCCGTCTTCCTCTGTTAACCATAGACCTGTTGTCCAATCCCCGTCTTCTACTGTTAACCATAGACCTGTTGTCCTATCCCCGTCTTCTACTGTTAACCATAGACCTGTTGTCCTATCCCCGTCTTCTACTGTTAACCATAGACCTGTTGTCCTATCCCCGTCTTCTACTGTTAACCATAGACCTGTTGTCCTATCCCTGTCTTCTACTGTTAACCATAGACCTGTTGTCCTATCCCCGTCTTCTACTGTTAACCATAGGGGCACATGCTGACTTTTTTTTTACAGCTTTTTTTTACAGCAGGTAATCCCTTCTCATTCTACAAATGTATGCACAGGTATCCACACAAAACAACATGCAGAAAACATGAATTAACTCAATGCCAGTAAAAAGAGAATTCCCAATTGAAACCCCAGCAGCATATCCTAAAACAAATCCTCAAACTCACCTGTCTTTTCCTGAAACAATGTTCCTGCCCTTGTTCTTCACTGGAGCAGAACTAAGGAGAGACAGAGAGAGGAGAGGATGCTTCTGCTGCAGGGATCAGGAATCACTGGGAATGTTCAACCTCCCAGATGGAAACGAACATCGGCAGAATTCCAAGGGCAGAATTCCAAGAGCAGAATTCCAAAAAAGAACCGACAATAGAAATAGGAGGGTAAAATAGTTAAACAAAGACTTTGGAAAAGTCCAATGGAGCCGGGGGGGGGGGGGGGACTTTCCTGAAAAAACTATGGAACGATCCCAAATATTCCCAAATCTTTGCCTGGAGCGTTCCTCTGCTGTGTCCGCAGCCCGGCAGTCAGTCTTTCAACTGGCCTGGAATGTCAGAGAAGAAAGAAGTTATACACACACACACACGGATACACACACACACACACGGAAAACAGGGAAAAAGTTTGTACAACATGGGGGATGTGGGGAGCTTACCTCATTTAGAATATGCTCTGTGTGTGTATGAGAGAGAGAGAGAGAGAGAGAGAGAGAGAGAGAGAGAGAGAGAGAGAGAGAGAGAGAGAGAGAGAGAGAGAGAGAGAGAGAGAGAGAGAGAGAGAGAGAGGGGGCGGGGAAAGAGAGAGAGGGAGAGAGAGAGAGAGAGAGAGAGAGAGAGAGAGAGAGAGAGAGAGAGAGAGAGAGAGAGAGAGAGAGAGAGAGAGAGAGAGAGAGAGAGAGAGAGAGAGAGAGAGAGAGAGAGAGAGAGAGCTGGGAGAGAGGAAAGAGAGAGAGAGAGCTGGGAAAGAGAGAAAGAGAGAGAGAGAGAGAGAGAGAGAGGGGCGGGGAAAGAGAGAGAGGGAGAGGGAGTTTGTGTGTGTGTTTTACCATTCTTGTGGATACCAGAGGTCCCCACAAGAATAGTAAATGAACAAAAATGTGATCAACTGGGGACTTTTTGTTTGTCCCCACAAGGTCAACAGGCTCTTTCTAAGGGGTTTGGGTTTAAGGTTAGAATTAGTGTCATAGGGTTAGAATTGCGTCAAGGGTTAGGTTGTAATTGTAATTATTCGCCTACCTCCTCATGCCTTTTGCACAGTGTATATAAACTCTCTTTTTTTTCTACTGTGTTATTGACTTGTTTATTGTTTACTCCATGTGTAACTCTGTGTTGTCTGTTCACACTGCTTTGCTTTATCTTGGCAAGGTCGCAGTTGCAAATGAGAACTTGTTCTCAACTAGCCTACCTGGTTAAATAAAGGTGTTCTCAACTAGCCTACCTGGTTAAATAAAGGTGTTCTCAACTAGCCTACCTGGTTAAATAAAGGTGAAATAAAAATAAATAAAAAAAGGTTTAGGATTAGGAACTAGGATTAGGAACTAGGATTAGGTTCAGGGTTAGGAACTAGGATTAGGTTTAGGGTTAGGAACTAGGATTAGGAACTAGGGTTAGGAACTAGGATTAGGAACTAGGATTAGGAACTAGGGTTAGGAACTAGGGTTAGGTTTAGGGTTAGGTTCAGGGTTAGGAACTAGGGTTAGGTTCAGAGTTAGGAACCAGGATTAGGTTTAGGGTTAGGAACTAGGGTTAGGTTCAGGGTTAGGAACTAGGATTAGGTTCAGTGTTAGGAACTAGGGTTAGGTTTAGGGTTAGGAACTAGGATTAGGTTTAGGGATAGGAACTAGGGTTAGGTTTAGGGTTAGGAACTAGGGTCATGTTCAGGGTTAGGAACTAGGGTTAGGTTTAGGGTTAGGATCTAGGGTTAGGTTTAGGAACTAGGGTTAGGTTCAGGGTTAGGTCTAGGGTTAGGATCTAGGATTAGGTTTAGGGTTAGGAACTAGGGTTAGGTTTAGGGTTAGGAACTAGGGTTAGGTTTAGGGTTAGGAACTAGGGTTAGGTTCTTGGTTAGGAACTGGGATTAGGTTTAGGGTTAGGAACTAGGGTTAGGAACTAGGATTAGGTTTAGGGTTAGGAACTAGGGTTAGGTTCAGGGTTAGGAACTGGGATTAGGTTTAGGGTTAGGAACTAGGGTTAGGTTCAGAGTTAGGAACCAGGATTAGGTTTAGGGTTAGGAACTAGGGTTAGGTTCAGGGTTAGGAACTAGGATTAGGTTCAGTGTTAGGAACTAGGGTTAGGTTTAGGGTTAGGAACTAGGATTAGGTTTAGGGATAGGAACTAGGGTTAGGTTTAGGGTTAGGAACTAGGGTCAGGTTCAGGGTTAGGAACTAGGGTTAGGTTTAGGGTTAGGTTTAGGGTTAGGATCTAGGGTTAGGTTTAGGAACTAGGGTTAGGTTCAGGGTTAGGTCTAGGGTTAGGATCTAGGATTAGGTTTAGGGTTAGGAACTAGGGTTAGGTTTAGGGTTAGGAACTAGGGTTAGGTTCTGGGTTAGGAACTGGGATTAGGTTTAGGGTTAGGAACTAGGGTTAGGAACTAGGATTAGGTTTAGGGTTAGGAACTAGGATTAGGTTTAGGGTTAGGAACTAGGGTTAGGTTCAGGGTTAGGAACTGGGATTAGGTTTAGGGTTAGGAACTAGGTTTAGGTTCAGGGTTAGGAACTAGGATTAGGTTCAGGGTTAGGAACTAGGGTTAGGTTCAGGGTTAGGAACCAGGATTAGGTTTAGGGTTAGGAACTAGGGTTAGGTTCAGGGTTAGGAACTAGGATTAGGTTTAGAGTTAGGAACTAGGGTTAGGTTCAGGGTTAGGAACTAGGGTTAGGTTCAGGGTTAGGAACTAGGGTTAGGTTCAGGGTTAGGAACTAGGGTTAGGTTCAGTGTTAGGAACTAGGGTTAGGTTTAGGGTTAGGAACTAGGGTTAGGTTCAGGGTTAGGAACCAGGATTAGGTTTAGGGTTAGGAACTAGGGTTAGGTTCAGGGTTAGGTTCAGGGTTAGGAACTAGGATTAGGTTTAGAGTTAGGAACTAGGGTTAGGTTCAGGGTTAGGAACTAGGGTTAGGTTCAGGGTTAGGAACTAGGGTTAGGTTCAGTGTTAGGAACTAGGGTTAGGTTTAGGGTTGGGTTCAGGGTTAGGAACTAGGATTAGGTTTAGGGTTAGGAACTAAGGTTAGGTTTAGGGTTAGGAACTAGGGTCAGGTTCAGGGTTAGGAACTAGGGTTAGGGTTAGGTTTAGGGTTAGGATCTAGGGTTAGGTTTAGGAACTAGGGTTAGGTTTAGGGTTAGGATCTAGGGTTAGGTTTAGGGTTAGGAACTAGGGTTAGGTTTAGGGTTAGGAACTAGGGTTAGGTTTAGGGTTAGGAACTAGGGTTAGGTTCAGGGTTAGGAACTAGGGTTAGGTTTAGGGTTAGGGTTAGGGTTAGGAGGATCTAGGGTTAGGTTTAGGGTTAGGAACTAGGGTTAGGTTCAGGGTTAGAATCTAGGGTTAGGTTTAGGGTTAGGAACTAGAGTTAGGTTTAGGGTTAGGAACTAGGGTTAGGAACTAGGATTAGGTTTAGGGTTAGGAACTAGGATTAGGTTTAGGGTTAGGAACTAGGGTTAGGAACTAGGGTTAGGAACTAGGGTTAGGTTCAGGGTTAGGAACTGGGATTAGGTTTAGGGTTAGGAACTAGGGTTAGGTTCAGGGTTAGGAACTAGGATTAGGTTCAGGGTTAGGAACTAGGGTTAGGTTCAGGGTTAGGAACCAGGATTAGGTTTAGGGTTAGGAACTAGGGTTAGGTTCAGGGTTAGGAACTAGGATTAGGTTTAGGGTTAGGAACTAGGGTTAGGTTCAGGGTTAGGAACTGGGGTTAGGTTCAGGGTTAGGAACTAGGGTTAGGTTCAGGGTTAGGAACTAGGGTTAGGTTCAGTGTTAGGAACTAGGGTTAGGTTTAGGATTAGGAACTAGGGTTGGGTTCAGGGTTAGGAACTAGGATTCGGTTTAGGGTTAGGAACTAGGGTTAGGTTTAGGGTTAGGAACTAGGGTCAGGTTCAGGGTTAGGAACTAGGGTTAGGTTTAGGGTTAGGTTTAGGGTTAGGATCTAGGGTTAGGTTTAGGAACTAGGGTTAGGTTCAGGGTTAGGTTTAGGGTTAGGTTTAGGAACTAGGGTTAGGTTCAGGGTTAGGTTTAGGGTTAGGATCTAGAGTTAGGATCTAGGGTTAGGTTTAGGGTTAGGAACTAGGGTTAGGTTTAGGGTTAGGAACTCGGGTTAGGTTCAGGGTTAGGAACTAGGGTTAGGGTTAGGGTTAGGATCTAGGGTTAGGTTTATGGTTAGGAACTAGGGTTAAGTTTAGGGTTAAGGTTAGGATCTAGGGTTAGGTTTAGGGTTAGGAACTAGGGTTAAGAACTAGGATTAGGTTTAGGGTTAGGATCTAGGGTTAGGTTTAGGGTTAGGAACTAGGGTTAGGTTCAGGGTTAGGAACTAGGGTTAGGTTTAGGGTTAGGATCTAGGGTTAGGTTTAGGGTTAGGAACTAGGGTTCGGTTTAGTGTTAGGGTTAGGTTTATGGTTAGGATCTAGGGTTAGGTTTAGGGTTAGGAACTAGAGTTAGGTTTAGGGTTAGGAACCAGGGTTAGGTTTAGGGTTAGGAACCAGGGTTAGGTTTAAGGTTAGGAACCAGGGTTAGGTTTAGGGTTAGGAACTAGGATTAGTTTAGGGTTAGGTTTAGGGTTAGGAACTAGGGTTAGGTTCAGGGTCAGGATCTAGGGTTAGGTTTAGGGTTAGGAACTAGGGTTAGGTTTAGGGTTAGGAACTAGGGTTAGGTTTAGGGTTAGGAACCAGGGTTAGGTTTAGGGTTAGGAACTAGGATTAGTTTAGGGTTAGGAACTAGGGTTAGGTTTAGGGTTAGGAACTAGGGTTAGGTTCAGAGTTAGGAACTAGGATTAGGTTTAGGGTTAGGATCTAGGGTTAGGTCTAGGGGTTAGGAACTAGGGTTAGGTTTAGGGTTAGGTTTAGGGTTAGGAACTAGGGTTAGGTTTAGGGTTAGGAACTAGGATTAGTTTAGGGTTAGGAACTAGGGTTAGGTTTAGGTTTAGGAACCAGGGTTAGGTTTAGTGTTAGGAACTAGGGTTAGGTTTAGGGTTAGGATCTAGGATTAGTTTAGGGTTAGGAATTTGGGTTAGGGTTAGGGTTAGGAACTAGGGTTAGGTTTAGGGTTAGGAACCAGGATTAGGTTTAGGGTTAGGAACGAGGGTTAGGGTTAGGAACTAGGGTTAGGTTTAGGGTTAGGGTTAGGAACTAGGGTTAGGTTTAGGGTTAGGGTTAGGAACTAGGGTTAGGTTTAAGGTTAGGAACTAGGGTTTGGTTTAGGGTTAGGAACTAGGGTTAGGAACTAGGGTTAGGTTTAAGGTTAGGAACTAGGGTTAGGTTTAGGGTTAGGAACTAGGGTTAGGTTTAAGGTTAGGAACTAGGGTTAGGTTTAGGGTTAGGGTTAGGAACTAGGGTTAGGTTTAAGGTTAGGAACTAGGGTTAGGTTTAAGTTTAGGAACTAGGGTTATATTTATGGTTAGGGTTAGGGTTAGGAACTAGGGTTAGGTTTAAGGCTAGGAACTATGGTTAGGGTTAGGAACTAGGATTAGTTTAGGGTTAGGAACTAGGGTTAGGTTTAGGGTTAGGAACTAGGGTTAGGAACCAGGGTTTGGTTTAGGGTTATGGTTAGGGTTAGGGTTAGGAACAAGGATTAGGTTCAGGGTTAGGATCTAGGGTTAGGATCTATGGTTAGGTTTAGGGTTAGGAACTAGGGTTACGTTTAGGGTTAGGAACTAGGGTTAGGTTTATGGTTAGGAACCAGGGTTAGGAACTAGGATTAGTTTAGGGTTAGGAACTAGGGTTAGGCACTAGGGTTAGGTTTAGGGTTAGGAACTAGGGTTAGGTTTAAGGTTAGGAACTAGGGTTTGGTTTAGGGTTAGGAACTAGGGTTAGGGTTAGGGTTAGGAACTAGGGTTAGGTTCAAGGTTAGGAACTAGGGTTAGGTTTAGGGTTAGGAACTAGGGTTAGGTTTAAGGTTAGGAACTAGGGTTAGGTTTAGGGTTAGGAACTAGGGTTAGGTTTAAGGTTAGGAACTAGGGTTAGGTTTATGGTTAGGGTTAGGAACCAGGGTTAGGTTTAAGGTTAGGAACTATGGTTAGGGTTAGGGTTAGGAACTAGGATTAGTTTAGGGTTAGGAACTAGGGTTAGGTTTAGGGTTAGGAACTAGGGTTAGGAACCAGGGTTTGGTTTAGGGTTAGGGTTAGGAACTAGTGTTAGGTTTATGGTTAGGGTTAGGGTTAGGAACCAGGGTTTGGTTTAGGGTTATGGTTAGGGTTAGGGTTAGGAACTAGGGTTAGGTTTATGGTTAGGGTTAGGAACTCTCTCTCTTCCTCCCTCCCTTCTTTCTCTCCTCTCTCTCTTCCTCCTTCCTTCTCTCCTCTCTCTTCCTCCCTTCCTTCTCTCCTCTCTCTCTTCCTCCCTCCCTTCTTTCTCTCCTCTCTCTCTTCCTCCTTCCTTCTCTCCTCTCTCTCTCTTCCTCCCTCCCTTCTCTCCTCTCTCTCTTCCTCCCTCCCTTCTCTCCTCTCTCTCTTCCTCCCTCCCTTCTCTCCTCTCTCTCTTCCTCCCTCCCTTCTCTCCTCTCTCTCTTCCTCCCTCCCTTCTCTCCTCTCTCTCTCTTCCTCCCTCCCTTCTCTCCTCTCTCTCTTCCTCCTTCTTTCTCTCCCTCTCTCTGTTTTAGTCCCCTTGCTTCTTATTTCATATTGTGCTCTTGCCCTCTCCCTCTCCCTCCCTCACTTTCCCTCTCTCTTTTTTTGAGTCCCTGCTTTTCAAGAAAAACATTTAAAAGGTTCCCTGTTGTGGGTTACCAGCTTTCAAAGATAAATGTAAGAGAGAGAGAGTGGGAGTGAGAGAGAAAGAGAGGGAGAGACAGAGAGAGAGGGAGAGAGAGAGAGAGAGTAAGAGGGACAGAGACAGAGAGAGTATGAGAGACAGAGAGAGAGAAAGAGAGAGAGAGAGAGTGAGAGGGTCAGAGACAGAGAGAGAGAGAGAGAGGGAGAGAGAGAGTAAGAGGGACAGAGACAGAGAGAGTAAGAGAGACAGAGAGAGAGAGTGAGAGACAGACAGAGAAAGAGAGTAAGAGAGACAGAGACAGAGAGAGAGAGAGAGTAAGAGAGACAGAGAGAGAGAGAGAGAGAGAGACAGAGAGAGAGAGAGAGACAGAGACAGAGACAGAGACACAGAAAGAGAGAGAGAGAGAGAGTAAGAGAGACAAAGACAGAGAGAGAGAGACAGAGAGAGAGACCATGTTCTCAATCTCTACAACTAAAAGTATAACTTTTATTACATTAGGCTGAAATGTGTTTTATGTTTTAGTACTTCAGTGTTGTTGATGCTGTACTTGCCGTAAATCTTTTCAACCTTTTCTGAAAATCTGCTAGTGTTTTAAGTGTGTGTGTGTGTGTTTTGCTCTTGGGGATTTGATCTTACACTACAGGGATCAGATTTCTTCCCACCGGGGACATGATTGAAAGCATACATCAACCTCCTGCTCTCTACACACACGCACACGCACACGCACGCGCACGCACACGCACACACACACACACACACACACACACACACACACACACACACACACACACACACACACACACACACACACACACACACACACACACACACACACACACACACACACACGAACACACAAACTGCCCCGCTCCCCATAGGCAGAGGAAGGGATTTCTCTTGAGTGGGCAGAATGACCCCCCCCCCCATCTCTGGAACACACACACACACTCCAAGTCCTGTCATATTTTCAAATCAAATTAGCTGTGAGGGGAGTCTGGAAGTCATTAGGGCAGCATCCCAAATAGCCCCCTATTCCTTACTTAGTGAACTAATTCTGACCAGGGTCCATAGGGAATAGGTCGGCATTTGAGATTCAGGCTTGGTCTATATGGCAATCAAGGAGAGGGCCCCATATGGATTCGATTCTAGTTCTCTACCCTCCATCACTCTCCTTTCCTTTCCTCTTCTTGTTCTCTCACTCCGATTGGTAGCCTAGCATTCCAGCTCTTTCTGTCGCTCTCTTTCCATCTCTCCATCTCTCTCTCTCCATCTCTCTCTCTCCATCTCTATATCTCTCTCTCATTCTCTCCATCTCTCTCTCTCTATATCTATCTCTCTATATCTCTCCATCTCTCTCCCCATCTCTCCATCTCGATCTCTCCATCTCTCTCTCTCCATCTCTATCTCTCCATCTCTCTTTCTCCATCTCTATCTCTCCATATCTCTCTCCATCTCTCTCTCCATCTCTCCATCTCGATCTCTATCTCTCCATATCTCTCCATCTCTCTTTCTCCATCTCTATATCTCTCTCTCTCCATCTCTATCTCTCCATCTCTCTTTCTCCATCTCTATCTCTCTATCTCTCTTTCTCCATCTCTATCTCTCCATCTCTCCATCCCTCTCCATCTCTCCATCCCTCTCCATCTCTATCTCTCTATCTCTCTTTCTCCATCTCTATCTCTCCATCTCTCCATCCCTCTCCATCTCTCCATCCCTCTCCATCTCTATCTCTCCATCTCTCTCTCTCCATCTCTATCTCTCCATATCTCTCCATCTCTCTCTCTCCATCTCTCTCTCTCCATCTCTCTCTCTCCCTCCACTACGCTCCCTTTTTTATTTCCAGTCTTCTTCTTTGGTTCTTGAAGGTCTGGACATAATGCATACATTGTACAATAAAGTTACAACAAAAACAATTTCCTTGTTCATCTACCTCTCTCAATGAATGGCTTTGTTCCTCTACCTCTCTCTTTATGTACCAATGAATGGCTTTGTTCCTCTACCTCTTTCTTTATGGACCAATGAATGGCTTTCTCAGGACGACAGGTTGTGTGACTGAACCAGGCAGGTTGGGATTAGAACAAGACTATTTGGTTCGAGGGCCTCCCGGGTGGCGCAGTGGTTAAGGGCGCTGTACTGCAGCGCCAGCTGTGCCACCAGAGACTCTGGGTTTGCGCCCAGGCTCTGTCGCGACCGGGAGGTCCGTGGGGCGACGCACAGTGTGCCCGGTGTTTCCTCCGACACATTGGTGCGGCTGGCTTCCGGGTTGGATGGCGCTGTGTTTAATGATTTACAGTATCATTGTTGAGGGCAAGGAGGGCTTGTGATTTAGTGGAACCAACAAAAAGAAGAAGAAGAAGAAGAAGAAGAAGAGTGGGTAAACTGTTTGCTGGTTGTGGTGAGTAAAGTATTTTCAATGCATTTTTCCACAAAAGGTGAGTAAATCAAATCAAATCAAATCAAATGTATTTATATAGCCCTTCGTACATCAGCTGATATCTCAAAGTGCTGTACAGAAACCCAGCCTAAAACCCCAAACAGCAAACAATGCAGGTGTAAAAG
Source organism: Oncorhynchus gorbuscha (assembly GCF_021184085.1). Classification (NCBI taxonomy): domain Eukaryota; kingdom Metazoa; phylum Chordata; class Actinopteri; order Salmoniformes; family Salmonidae; genus Oncorhynchus; species Oncorhynchus gorbuscha. The sequence goes on from NW_025745121.1 coordinate 114,525, forward strand.
CACGGTGGCTAGGAAAAACTCCCTAGAAAGGCCAAAACCTAGGAAGAAACCTAGAGAGGAACCGGGCTATGTGGGGTGGCCAGTCCTCTTCTGGCTGTGCCGGGTAGAGATTATAACAGAACATGACCAAGATGTTCAAATGTTCATAAATGACCAGCATGGTCAAATAATAATAAGGCAGAACAGTCAGGTGGACTGGGGACAGCAAGGAGCCATCATGTCAGGTAGTCCTGGGGCACGGTCCTAGGGCTCAGGTCCTCCGAGAGAGAGAAAGAAAGAGAGAATTAGAGAGAGCATATGTGGGGTGGCCAGTCCTCTTCTGGCTGTGCCGGGTGGAGATTATAACAGAACGTGGCCAAGATGTTCAAATGTTCATAAATGACCAGCATGGTTGAATAATAGTAAGGCAGAACAGTTGAAACTGGAGCAGGAGCATGGCCAGGTGGACTGGGGACAGCAAGGAGTCCTCATGTCAGGTAGTCCTGGGACATGGTCCTAGGGCCCAGGCCAGTTGAAACTGGAGCAGCAGCATGGCCAGGTGGACTGGGGACAGCAAGGAGTCATCATGTCAGGTAGTCCTGGGGCATGGTCCTAGGGCTCAGGTCCTCCGAGAGAGAGAAAGAAAGAGAGAAGGAGAGAATTAGAGAACGCACACTTAGATTCACACAGGACACCGAATAGGACAGGAGAAGTACTCCAGATAAACAAACTGACCCTAGCCCCCCGACACATAAACTACTGCAGCATAAATACTGGAGGCTGAGACAGGAGGGGTCAGGAGACACTGTGGCCCCATCCGAGGACACCCCGGACAGGGCCAAACAGGAAGGATATAACCCCACCCACTTTGCCAAAGCACAGCCCCCACACCACTAGAGGGAAATCTTCAACCACCAACTTACCATCCTGAGACAAGCCCGAGTATAGCCCACAAAGATCTCCGACACGGTACAACCCAAGGGGGGGGACCCAGACAGGCCGACCACAACAGTGAATCAACCCACCCAGGTGACGCACCCCCCAGGGACGGCACGAGAGAGCCCCAGCAAGCCAGTGACTCAGCCCCCGTAACAGGGTTAGAGGTAGAGAATCCCAGTGGAAAGAGGGGAACCGGCCAGGCAGAGACAGCAAGGGCGGTTCGTTGCTCCAGAGCCTTTCCGTTCACCTTCCCACTCCTGGGCCAGACTACACTCAATCATATGACCCACTGAAGAGATGAGTCTTCAGTAAAGACTTAAAGGTTGAGACCGAGTTTGCGTCTCTGACATGGGTAGGCAGACCGTTCCATAAAAATGGAGCTCTATAGGAGAAAGCCCTGCCTCCAGCTGTTTGCTTAGAAATTCTAGGGACAATTAGGAGGCCTGCGTCTTGTGACCGTAGCGTACGTGTAGGTATGTACGGCAGGACCAAATCAGAGAGGTAGGTAGGAGCAAGCCCATGTAATGCTTTGTAGGTTAGCAGTAAAACCTTGAAATCAGCCCTTGCTTTGACAGGAAGCCAGTGTAGAGAGGCTAGCACTGGAGTAATATGATAAATTTTTTTGGTTCTAGTCAGGATTCTAGCAGCCGTATTTAGCACTAACTGAAGTTTATTTAGTGCTTTATCCGGGTAGCCGGAAAATAGAGCATTGCAGTAGTCTAACCTAGAAGTGACAAAAGCATGGATTAATTTTTCTGCATCATTTTTGGACAGAAAGTTTCTGATTTTTGCAATGTTACGTAGATGGAAAAAAGCTGTCCTCGAAATGGTCTTGATATGTTCTTCAAAAGAGAGATCAGGGTCCAGAGTAACGCCGAGGTCCTTCACAGTTTTATTTGAGACGACTGTACAACCATTAAGATTAATTGTCAGATTCAACAGAAGATCTCTTTGTTTCTTGGGACCTAGAACAAGCATCTCTGTTTTGTCCGAGTTTAATAGTAGAAAGTTTGCAGCCATCCACTTCCTTATGTCTGAAACACATGCTTCTAGCGAGGGCAATTTTGGGGCTTCACCATGTTTCATTGAAATGTACAGCTGTGTGTCATCCGCATAGCAGTGAAAGTTTACATTATGTTTTCGAATAACATCCCCAAGAGGTAAAATATATAGTGAAAACAATAGTGGTCCTAAAACAGAACCTTGAGGAACACCGAAATGTACAGTTGATTTGTCAGAGGACAAACCATTCACAGAGACAAACTGATATCTTTCCGACAGATAAGACCTAAACCAGGCCAGAACATGTCCGTGTAGACCAATTTGGGTTTCCAATCTCTCCAAAAGAATGTGGTGATCGATGGTATCAAAAGCAGCACTAAGGTCTAGGAGCACGAGGACAGATGCAGAGCCTCGGTCCGATGCCATCAAAATGTCATTTACCACCTTCACAAGTGCCGTCTCAGTGCTATGATGGGGTCTAAAACCAGACTGAAGCATTTCGTATACATTGTTTGTCTTCAGGAAGGCAGTGAGTTGCTGTGCAACAGCCTTCTCTAAAATCTTTGAGAGGAATGGAAGATTCAATATAGGCCGATAGTTTTTTATATTTTCTGGGTCAAGGTTTGGCTTTTTCAAGAGAGTCTTTATTACTGCCACTTTTAGTGAGTTTGGTACACATCCAGTGGATAGAGAGCCGTTTATTATGTTCAACATAGGAGGGCCAAGCACAGGAAGCAGCTCTTTCAGTAGTT
>NW_025745121.1:122196-125000 GCF_021184085.1 Oncorhynchus gorbuscha
ATCCTCACTGCAGGCTCCGGGCCATGGATCATCACTGGAGGCTTCGTGCCATGGATCATCACTGGAGGCTTCGGGCCATGGATCATCACTGGAGGCTTCGTGCCATGGATCATCACTGGAGGCTTCGGGCCTTGGATCATCACTGGAGGCTCCGGGCCATGGATCATCACTGGAGGCTTCGTGCCATGGATCATCACTGGAGGCTTCGGGCCATGGATCATCACTGGAGGCTTCGGGCCATGGATCATCACTGGAGGCTTCGGGCCATGGATCATCACTGGAGGCTTCGTGCCATGGATCATCACTGGAGGCTTCGGGCCATGGATCATCACTGGAGGCCCCCCCCCAATTTTTAATTTTGGAGTGGCCAGCCGTGACCCTGTGTAACGCTGGGCCCCTTTACTAGCTGCCTCCGCCTTCCCAGCTGCTTCCACCTGCTTCCACGGCAGGCGATCCTTTTCAGCCAGGATCTCCTCCCACATCCAGGATCCATTTCCTTCCAGAATGTTTTCCCATGCCCACTCTGTCTGCTCCTCCCGGCCACGCCGCTTTGTCCGTTTGTGGTGGGTTGTTCTGTCACGAACGTCATCTTGAAAATGACCGGACCAAGGTGCAGCGTGGTACGTTTTTATTTATTTTTAAATGTCGCCAACAAAACAATAAACAACAAAAACTAACGTGAAGCTCCGTAAGGCTATATACATGCATTAAATGAAGACAACAACACACAAATGAGAAAAGGAAAAAAGGCTGTCTAAGTACGATTCCCAATCAGAGACAACGATAGACAGCTGTCCCTGATTGAGAGTCATACCCGGCCAAAAACAAAGAACCAGAAAGCATAGACTTTCCCACCCGAGTCACACCCTGACCAAACAAACATAGAGAATAAAAGGATCTCTACGGTCAGGGCTTGACAAGATCATTAGCAAACAGTACAAATGTACAAATGAACTCTCACCTGAACCATCGTACACTGACTCTGTACTGGTACCCCCTGCATATAGCCTCCACATTGACTCTGTACTGGTACCCCCTGTATATAACCTCCACATTGACTCTGTACTGGTACCCCCTGTATATAACCTCCACACTGACTCTGTACTAGTACCCCCTGTATATAGCCTCCACACTGACTCTGTACTGGTACCCCCTGTATATAGCCTCCACATTGACTCTGTACTGGTACCCCCTGTATATAGCCTCCACATTGACTCTGTACTGGTACCCCCTGTATATAGCCTCCACATTGACTCTGTACTGGTACCCCCTGTATATAGCCTCCACATTGACTCTGTACTGGTACCCCCTGTATATAGCCTCCACATTGACTCTGTACTGGTACCCCCTGTATATAGCCTCCACATTGACTCTGTACTGGTACCCCCTGTATATAGCCTCCACATTGACTCTGTACTGGTACCCCCTGCATATAGCCTCCACATTGACTCTGTACTGGTACCCCCTGTATATAACCTCCACATTGACTCTGTACTGGTACCCCCTGTATATAACCTCCACACTGACTCTGTACTAGTACCCCCTGTATATAGCCTCCACACTGACTCTGTACTGGTACCCCCTGTATATAGCCTCCACATTGACTCTGTACTGGTACCCCCTGTATATAACCTCCACATTGACTCTGTACTGGTACCCCCTGTATATAACCTCCACACTGACTCTGTACTAGTACCCCCTGTATATAGCCTCCACACTGACTCTGTACTGGTACCCCCTGTATATAGCCTCCACACTGACTCTGTACTGGTACCCCCTGTATATAGCCTCCACATTGACTCTGTACTGGTACCCCTGTATATAGCCTCCACATTGACTCTGTACTGGTACCCCCTGTATATAGCCTCCACATTGACTCTGTACTGGTACCCCCTGTATATAACCTCCACACTGACTCTGTACTAGTACCCCCTGTATATAGCCTCCACATTGACTCTGTACTGGTACCCCTTGTATATAGTCTCCACATTGACTCTGTACTGGTACCCCTTGCATATAGCCTCCACATTGAGTCTGTACTGGTACCCCCTGTATATAGTCTCCACATTGACTCTGTACTGGTACCCCCTGCATATAGCCTCCACATTGACTCTGTACTGGTACCCCCTGTATATAGCCTCCACATTGACTCTGTACTGGTACCACCTGTATATAGTCTCCACATTGACTCTGTACTGGTACCCCCTGCATATAGTCTCCATATTGACTCTGTACTGGTACCCCCTGCATATAGCCTCCACATTGACTCTGTACTGGTACCCCTTGTATGTAGCCTCGTTATCGTTATGTTATATTGTGCTACTTTTTATTATTTTTTACTTTAGTTTATTTGGTAAATATTTTCTTAACTCTTCTTTCTATTTCACCTTTATTTAACCAGTTAGGAACAAGTTCTCATTAACAACTGTGACCTGGCCAAGATAAAGCAAAGCAGTGCGACACAAACAACAACGCAGAGTTACACATGAAATAAACAAGGGTACAGTCCATAACACAATAGAAAAAGTCTATATACAGTGTGTGAAAATGGCGTGAGGATGTAAAGGCAATAAATAGGCCATAGTAGCGAAGTAATTACAGTTTAGCAAAATAACACTGGAGTGATAGATGAGCAGATGATGATGTGCAAGTAGAGATACTGGTGTGCAAAAGAGCAAAAAAGTAAATAAAAACAGTATGGGGATGAGGTAGGTAGATTGGATGGGCTATTTACAGATGGGCTGTGTGCAGCTGCAGCGATCAGTAAGCTGCTCAGAAAGCTGATGCTTAAAGTTAGTGAGGGA
>NW_025745122.1:0-71337 GCF_021184085.1 Oncorhynchus gorbuscha
GAACCGGTCCAGCGTAGATGGACCGACATAGTAGTACAAGATCTAGATGAAGGGACCTGAGTAGTAGCGCTCACCAGTAGCCCTCCGCTTACTGATGGGCTCTGGCCTCTTACTGGACATGAATTAACAAAATGTCCAGCAACTCCGCAATAGAGGCACAGGCGGTTGGTGATCCTCCGTTCCCTCTCCTTATTCGAGATGCGAATCCCTCCCAGCTGCATGGGCTCAGTCTCAAAGCCAGAGGAGGGAGATGGTTGCGATGCGGAGCAGGGAAACACCGTTGATGCGAGCTCTCTTCCACGAGCCCGGTGACGAAGATCTACCCGTCGTTCTATGCGGATGGCGAGAGCAATCAAAGAGTCCACATCTGAAGGAACCTCCCGGGAGAGAATCTCATCCTTAACCACTGCGTGGAGTCCCTCCAGAAAACGAGCGAGCAGCGCCGGCTCGTTCCACTCACTAGAGGCAGCAAGAGTGCGAAACTCAATGGAATAATCCGTAGTTCTGGAATTTGTTAGAGCAATCAGCCCTTGCCTCCCAGATAGCTGTGCCCCATTCTCGAGCCCGGCCAGTAAGGAGTGAAATGACGTAAGCAACCCGAGCTCTCTCTCTAGAGTATGTGTGGGGTTGGAGAGAGAACACAATCTCACACTGCGTGAGAAAGGAGCGGCACTCAGTGGGCTGCCCGGAGTAGCAAGGTGGGTTATTAACCCTGGGTTCTGGAGGCTCGGCAGGCCAGGGAGTAACAGGTGGCACGAGACGTAGACTCTGGAACTGTCCAGAGAGGTCGGAAACCTGAGCGGCCAGGTTCTCCACGGCATGGCGAGCAGCAGACAATTCCTGCTCGTGTCTGCCGAGCATGGCTCCTTGGATCTCGACGGCAGTGTAACGAGCGTCTGAAGTCGCTGGGTCCATTCCTTGGTCGGTTCCTTCTGTCATGCAGGTAAAAGAGGACCCAAAAGCGACTTAACAGAAACAGAGTTTATTAAAGTCCAAAACGGAATAACAGAATTCCTCTAGACTTGTAGAGGGGAAACAACTGGAGAAGCGGCCACAGACTGCAGGTCGCTTCGGGTAGGCGCAGGCCGTAGTCGACTGAGACACCTGCTCACACGCAGCATCTGATGAAGGCACAAAACACGACAGGACAGGGTGATACACAATCACGGCAAAAACACGACAGGACAGGGCGAAACGCAATCACGGCATGGTGAATACAATACAAGGAACCGACGGGACAGGAACGGATCATAAAGGAATAAATAGGGACTCTAATCAGGGGAAAGGATCGGGAACAGGTGTGGGAAGACTAAATGATGATTAGGGGGAATAGGAACAGCTGGGAGCAGGAACGGAACGACAGAGAGAAGAGAGAGCGAGAGAGTGAGAGAGGGGAGGGGGAGAGAGAGGGATAGAACCAAACAAGACCAGCAGAGGGAAACGAATAGCATGGGGAGCACAGGGACAAGACATGACAATAAATGACAAACATGACAGGAAGGAATGTAGTGTGGAAACCTACCAAAAAAAACAATTAGGCAACAACAAATTCAATCCCTTTTAGACAATTTCCTGGACAGAATGTTCCACTGTAATAGTGAAGGTGTAAACTTGGCAGTAGAAAATCTAAACAGTGAATTTGACCTCTCAGCTTCCCTATCAAATCTAAAAATGTCAAACAGAAAACCGAAGAAAATGAACAACAATGACAAATGGTTTGATGAAGAATGATAAAACCTAAGAAAGAAATTGAGAAACCTGTCCAACCAAAAACATAGAGACCCGGAATACCTGAGTCTATGCCTTCACTATGGTGAATCACTAAAACAATACAGAAATTCAATATGAAAAAAGAAGGAACAGCACATCAGAAATTAGCTCAATGTAATTGAAGAATCCATAGACTCTAACCACTTCTGGGAAAATTGGAAAACACTAAACAAACAACAACACGAATAACTATCTATCCAAAATGGAGATGTATGGGTAAACCACTTCTCCAATCCTTTTGGCTCTATAACAAAGAACAAAAACATATACATGATCAAATACAGATCTTAGAATCAACTATTAAAGACTACCAGAACCCACTTTATTCTCCAATTACCTTTCATTCACTACAGGATAAAATAAAAACCCTCCAACCCAAAAAGGCCTGTGGTGTTGATGGTATCCTCAATGAAATTATAAAATATACAGATAACAAATTCCAATTGGCCATACTAAAACTCTTTAACATCATCCTTAGCTCTGGCATTTTCCCCAATATTTGGAACCAAGGACTGATCACCTCAATCCAAAAGTGGAGACAAGTCTGACCCCAATAACTTCCGTGGGATTTGCGTCAACAGCAACCTTGGTAAAATCCTCTGCATTAAAATTAACAACAGACTCGTACATTTCCTCAGTGAAAACAATGTACTGAGCAAATGTCAAATTGGCTTTTTACCAAATGATCGTACGACAGACCACATATTCACCCTGCACACCCTAACAGACTCAGTGAGCATAGTTTTCCTATCGAGAAAGGCTGCCGTAGGCAGACCTGGCTGTCAAGAGAAGACAGGCTATGTGCACACTGACCCACAAAATGAGGTGGACATTTAGCTGCACTTCCTAACCTCCTGCCGAATGTATGACCATATTAGAGAGACATATTTCCCTCAGATTAAACAGATCCACAAAGAATTTGAAAACAAACCCAATTTTGATGAACTCCCACATCTACTGGGTGAAATTCCACAGTGTGCCGTCACAGCAGCTAGATTTGTGACCTGTTGCCACAAGAAAAGGGCAACCAGTGAAGAACAAACACCTTTGTAAATACAACCCATATTTATGTTTATTTATTTCCCTTTTGTACTTTAACCATTTCTACATTGTTACAACACTGTGTATATATACATAATATGACATAAGTAATGTGTTTATTGTTTTGGAACGTCTGTGGGTGTAATATTTACTGTTCATTTTGATTGTTTATTTCAATGTTGCATATTATCTAATTCACTTGCTTTGGCAATGTTAACAGATGTTTCCCATGCCAATAAAGCCCCTTGAATTGAGAGAGAGAGAGGGAGAGGGGGAGAGTGAGGAGTGGTTAGAGAGAGAGAGAAAAGAGGGAGGGGGAGGTTGAGAGAGAGGAGGGATTGAGAGAGAGGAAGAGAGAGACAGAATGTAGTAATAAATAAAGTTGGCATGTGATCAAAGCAGGTTCCTGTTTGATGTAAATCTCATCTCAGTCATCCAGAGAGGGTTGATCAAGCACTGCCCTACTTCTATTGTGCTGCACTGCTTGCTGAACTAAGCAGTGCATTATCAATTACCTCTCAAAACATAGAGAGACTGACAACCAGCTGGAGGCATTTGGGTTCTATTTGGTTTTTAGTCACACCAATTCTCATCAAGCATTGTCTTAGGAACAAGCCTAGTTAGAGTGGAAAAATGTTCTTTGTCCTTTTTCTAAGATATCATTTGTTTTGCGTTTTTCTTTTATATGTTGGAGAGTGAGAAGACAATCCCTATGTCATTCAGCTGCATTGGTTTTCTTTGATATGTTGGAGAGTGAGAAGACAATCCCTATGTCATTCAGCTGCATTGTTTTTCTTTGATATGTTGGAGAGTGAGAAGACAATCCCTATGTCATTCAGCTGCATTGGTTTTCTTTGATATGTTGGAGAGTGAGAAGACAATCCCTATGTCATTCAGCTGCATTGTTTTTCTTGTATATGTTGGAGAGTGAGAAGACAATCCCTATGTCATTCAGCTGCATTGGTTTTCTTTTATATGTTGGAGAGTGAGAAGACAATCCCTATGTCATTCAGCTGCATTGTTTTTCTTTGATATGTTGGAGAGTGAGAAGACAATCCCTATGTCATTCAGCTGCATTGTTTTTCTTTGATATGTTGGAGAGTGAGAAGACAATCCCTATGTCATTCAGCTGCATTGTTTTTCTTTGATATGTTGGAGAGTGAGAAGACAATCCCTATGTCATTCAGCTGCATTGTTTTTATTTGATATGTTGAAGACAATCCCTATGTCATTCAGCTGCATTGAGAAGACAATCCCTATGTCATTCAGTTGCATTGTTTTTCTTTTATATGTTGGAGAGTGAGAAGACAATCCCTATGTCATTCAGTTGCATTGTTTTTCTTTTATATGTTGGAGAGTGAGAAGACAATCCCTATGTCATTCAGCATTGCATTGTTTTTCAGTTTTGTTTTTCTTTTATATGTTGGAGAGTGAGAAGACAATCCCTATGTCATTCAGCTGCATTGTTTTTCTTTTATATGTTGGAGAGTGAGAAGACAATCCCTATGTCATTCAGCTGCATTGTTTTTCTTTGATATGTTGGAGAGTGAGAAGACAATCCCTATGTCATTCAGCTGCATTGTTTTTCTTGTATATGTTGGAGAGTGAGAAGACAATCCCTATGTCATTCAGCTGCATTGTTTTTCTTTGATATGTTGGAGAGTGAGAAGACAATCCCTATGTCATTCAGCTGCATTGTTTTTCTTTGATATGTTGGAGAGTGAGAAGACAATCCCTATGTCATTCAGCTGCATTGTTTTTCTTTGATATGTTGGAGAGTGAGAAGACAATCCCTATGTCATTCAGCTGCATTGTTTTTCTTTGATATGTTGGAGAGTGAGAAGACAATCCCTATGTCATTCAGCTGCATTGTTTTTCTTGATATGTTGGAGAGTGAGAAGACAATCCCTATGTCATTCAGCTGCATTGTTTTTCTTTGATATGTTGGAGAGTGAGAAGACAATCCCTATGTCATTCAGCTGCATTGTTTTTCTTTTATATGTTGGAGAGTGAGAAGACAATCCCTATGTCATTCAGCTGCATTGTTTTTCTTGTATATGTTGGAGAGTGAGAAGACAATCCCTATGTCATTCAGCTGCATTGTTTTTTTCTTGTATATGTTTTGAGAAGACAATCCCTATGTCATTCAGCTGCATTGGTTTTCTTTTATATGTTGGAGAGAAGACAATCCCTATGTCATTCAGCTGCATTGTTTTTCTTGTATATGTTGGAGAGTGAGAAGACAATCCCTATGTCATTCAGCTGCATTGGTTTTCTTGTATATGTTGGAGAGTGAGAAGACAATCCCTATGTCATTCAGCTGCATTGTTTTTCTTTTATATGTTGGAGAGTGAGAAGACAATCCCTATGTCATTCAGCTGCATTGTTTTTCTTGTATATGTTGGAGAGTGAGAAGACAATCCCTATGTCATTCAGCTGCATTGTTTTTCTTATATATGTTGGAGAGTGAGAAGACAATCCCTATGTCATTCAGCTGCATTGTTTTTCTTGTATATGTTGGAGAGTGAGAAGACAATCCCTATGTCATTCAGCTGCATTGTTTTTCTTGTATATGTTGGAGAGTGAGAAGACAATCCCTATGTCATTCAGCTGCATTGTTTTTCTTGTATATGTTGGAGAGTGAGAAGACAATCCCTATGTCATTCAGCTGCATTGTTTTGAGTCATCCAAACAATTTATTTCCAGTTCAAGGTTTACTTAATCACTGGTGCCAAACATAATGTTTAGAAGGATTTAGTCTAGAGCCCTATGATTACCAATCCATAACAAAGATGTGGAAACACTAACCAAACAATACATGAACTGAACTGAATCTTCTATTTGCTCAAGCTCAGTTCTGTTACAAACTGGGAGGGGAGGAGAGTGGGAGAGACATGAGAGACTGGGAGGCAGAGAGCAGAGACTAGGAGAGAGAGGAGAGCCTGGGAGAGAGAGGAGAGACTGGAAGAGAGTGAGGAGAGACTGGGAGAGAGGGGAGAAACAGGGAGAGAAGAGAGACCTAGAGAGGAGAGACAGAGGAGAGACTGGGAGAGAGAGGGGACACAGAGAGAGGAGACACAGAGAGAGGAGAGACAGAGAGAGGGGAGACAGAGAGAGAGAGGAGAGACAGAGAGAGAGGAGAGACAGAGAGAGAGGAGAGACAGAGAGAGGAGACAGAGAGAGAGAGGAGAGACTGGGAGAGAGAGAGGATAGACTGGGAGAGAGACACAGAGAGAGGAGAGACTGGGAGCGAGAGAGGGGACACAGAGAGAGGAGACACAGAGAAAGGAGAGACAGAGAGAGGAGAGACAGAGAGGAGAGACAGAGAGCGGAGAGACAGAGAGAGAGAGAGGAGACAGAGAGAGGAGAGACAGAGAGAGAGAGGAGAGACTGGGAGAGAGGAGGGACAGAGAGAGGAGAGAGGGGAGAGACAGAGAGAGAAGGGGAGAGACTGATAAGAGACACAGAGAGAGTAGAGACAGAGAGAGGAGAGACTAGGAGAGAGAGAGGAGAGAGGAGAGACTGGGAGAGAGATGAGAGACTGGGAGAGAGAGAGGAGAGACTGGGAGAGAGAGAGAAGAGGCTGGGAGAGACAGAGAGAGGAGAGACTGATAAGAGATAGTAGAGACAGAGAGAGGAGAGACTAGGAGAGAGAGAGGAGAGAGGAGAGACTGGGAGAGAGATGAGAGACTGGGAGAGAGAGAGGAGAAACTGGAAGAGAGAGAAAACAGACTGGGAGAGAGAAGAGACAGAGAGAGAGGAGACACAGAGAGAGCAGAGACTGGAGAGGAGAGACTGGGAGAGAGAGAGGACAGACAGAGAGAGAGAGAGAGAGAGAGAGAGAGAGAGAGAGAGAGAGAGAGAGAGAGAGAGAGGACAGACAGAGAGAGAGAGTAGAGACAGATAGAGGAGAGACAGAGAGAGGAGAGACTGGGAGAGAAGAGACTGGGAGAGAAGAGACTGGGAGAGAGAGGAGAGACTGGAAGAGAGAGAAAACAGACTGGGAGAGAGAAGAGACAGAGAGAGAGGAGACACAGAGAGAGCAGAGACTGGAGAGGAGACACTGGGAGAGAGAGAGGACAGACAGAAAGAGAGAGAGAGGACAGACAAAGAGAGAGAGTAGAGACAGAGAGAGGAGAGACAGAGAGAGGAGAGACTGGGAGAGAAGCGACTGGGAGAGAAGAGACTGGGAGAGAGAGAGGACAGACTGGGAGAGAGAGAGGACAGACTGGGAGAGAGAGAGGAGAGACTGGAAGAGAGAGATGAGAGAGAGGAGAGACTAGAGGAGAGAGGAGAGACAGAGATAGGATAGACTGGGAGAGAGAGGACAGACTGGGAGAGAGAGGACAGACTGGGGAGAGAGAGGAGAGACTGGAAGAGATAGGAGAGACTGGGAGAGAGAGGACAGACTGGGAGAGAGAGGGGAGACAGAATAGGAGAGACTGGAAGAGAGGAGATACTGGAAGAGAGAGGAGAGACTGGGAGAGGGAGAGGAGAGACTGGGAGATAGCGAGGAGAGACTGGGAGAGAGAGGAGACAGAGGAGAGACAGAGGAGAGACCGGGAGAGAGAGGAGAGACTGGAAGAGAGTGGAGAGACTAGAGGAGAGAGGAGAGACTGGAAGAGAGAGGAGAGACTGGGAGAGAGAGAGAGAGGAGAGACTGGGAGAGAGAGGAGAGACTGGAAGAGAGAGGAGAGACTGGAAGAGAGGAGAGACAGGGAGAGAGAGGAGAGACTGGAAGAGAGTGGAGAGACTAGGAGAGAGAGGAGAGACTGGAAGAGTGAAGAGAGACTGGGAGAGAGAGAGGAGAGACCGGGAGAGAGAGGAGAGACTGGAAGAGAGAGGATAGACTGGAAGAGAGGAGAGACAGGGAGAGAGAGGAGAGACTGGAAGATAGAGGAGAGACTGGAAGAGAGAGGAGAGACTGGAAGAGTGAAGAGAGACTGGAAGAGAGAGGAGAGACTGGAAGAGAGGAGAGACTGGGAGAGAGAAAGGAGAGGCTGTGAGAGAGAGGAGAGACTGGAGAGAGAAGAGAGACTGGAAGAGAGAGGAGAGACTGGAAGAGAGAGGAGAGAATGGGAGAGCGAGAGGAGAGACTGTGAGAGACGGGAGAGAGAGGAGAGACTGAGAGAGAGAGGAGAGACTGGAAGAGATAGGAGAGACAGAGATAGGAGAGACTGGGATAGAGAGGACAGACTGGGAGAGAGAGGAGAGACAGAGATAGGAGAGACTGGGAGAGAGAGGAGAGACGGAGATAGGAGAGACTGGGAGAGAGCGAGGACAGACTGGGAGAGAGAGGAGAAACAGAGATAGGAGAGACTGGGAGAGAGAGGAGAGACTGGGAGAGAGAGGAGAGACTGGAAGAGAGGAGATACTGGAAGAGAGAGGAGAGACTGGGAGAGGGAGAGGAAAGACTGGGAGATAGAGAGGAGAGACTGGGAGAGAGAGGTGACAGAGGAGAGACAGAGGAGAGATTGGGAGAGAGAGGAGCGACAGAGAGGAGAGAGAGGAGAGACAGAGGAGAGACTGGGAGAGAGAGGAGAGACTGCGAGAGAGATGAGAAACTAGGAGAGAGAGAGGAGAGACTATGAGAGAGGAGAGACAGAGAGACTGGGAGAGAGAGGAGAGACTAGAGGAGAAGGGGGAGAGACTATGAGAGAGGAGAGACTGGGAGAGAGAGAATGGGAGAGAAAGAGAAGAGACTGGGAGAGAGAGAATGGGAGAGAAAGAGAAGAGACTGGGAGAGAGAGAATGGGAGAGAAAGAGAAGAGACTGGGAGCAATGAGGCTACAGGCTACAGGACAGCTGGATCAGCTGGTGCGTTGAAGGAAAAATGATGACGTAAGCAAACACAAGCAAAAACAAAGAGGAATAAAATAGCTTCTGCAATCAATCATGGTGACAGGAAGTAGATTTAGCAAAGAGGAAAAGAGTATGAGAATGTTAAACCTCTACACACGCAGCAGCATATCAAACCAAGGGCACATGAACACGCAAACTAGACTTGCCCTCAGCTTCTCATTCCAATCATACTGTATGCTTTATGTCTGAAAACCCAGAATACACACAAGAGCGGAGTGTAATACCATTCCTGTGGTACCTCTGCTATTCTCCTGCATAAATTCCAATTCTAATCCACCTAATGTTTGCTTCACTGTCATCAATATTACATTGTTATTGTAATTGAATAGGAATGAAATTACATGAGTAATTTCAACTAATTATTCCAGTCATTAGCTACCTAGTCAGGTGCTCCCTTTGAAATCTGTTCACTTAATAGTCAAGTGGATTCTAGTATAATGGATAGTGGCAGTGACCTAATAAAGTAATAACACTGACCAGCTAGAAATACAAGATCAAGTAACCAGGAGAAATGGCTGAATGAAGCAACTAATCCTACATATAGACACTGAGGCCTAAGCAGGCTGGTAGTGTCGAGAGGCCTGGGAGTAAAGTAGGCACCTTACCCACGATCAGGTGCTTGCAGAGCTGGCAGTGGGTGGGCTTGCGGAAAATGTGCTCCTGGAAGCAGTGGTTCACCAGCGTCAGTGGGCGGGTTGGGGGCGGGGCCTTGGAAGACAGCGAGGGGAGGGGCTTAGAGACGGGGAGTGGGAGCAGAGGGAGGGGTTGGGGCTGAGTGACGGAGAGCGGGAGGGTGAGCATTCACTGGCGAGGGAGAGCCAGGGGGGGGGAGGGGGTGGCGGGTCGGTGATGAAGTCTGGGGGGAGACGGGCGTCACTGTAGGACCTCTGGAAGAAGTTCTCCACACTCTTACTACGCATCAGGGTCTTAAAGGAGAGGGAGCGCTTCAGACGCTGGAGCTGCAGGGAGGGAGAGAGGAGAGAGGAGAGCCTCAGGAGAACATTCACTACAGATATCAACACATCAGGGTCTTAAAGGAGAGGGAGCGCTTCAGACGCTGGAGCTGCAGGGAGGGAGAGAGGAGAGAGGAGAGCCTCAGGAGAACATTCACTACAGATATCAACACATCAGGGTCTTAAAGGAGAGGGAGCGCTTCAGACGCTGGAGCTGCAGGGAGGGAGAGAGGAGAGAGGAGAGCCTCAGGAGAACATTCACTACAGATATCAACACATCAGGGTCTTAAAGGAGAGGGAGCGCTTCAGACGCTGGAGCTGCAGGGAGGGAGAGAGGAGAGAGGAGAGCCTCAGGAGAACATTCACTACAGATATAAACACGTGAGGGATTTCACAGGTACAATAACAGGTGTACGTACCAGTGTTCCCCCGAGAGGATGAACAAGCAATTTTCCATTGCCAATTCGTTTCCATAGAACATGTAGTTCCATAAACAAGTGATGTTGACTCACCATTTCATGAAAAACCAACAGCACAAAAGGACATTAGCACTCACATGGAAAATAATCATTTGTGAAATGCCATTTAGTTGGGTTTCATGTAAGGTTGCTAGCCTGTAACCCACTGGGCACAGACGCCAATTCAA
Organism: Oncorhynchus gorbuscha; assembly: GCF_021184085.1. Lineage (NCBI taxonomy): Eukaryota > Metazoa > Chordata > Actinopteri > Salmoniformes > Salmonidae > Oncorhynchus > Oncorhynchus gorbuscha. The sequence goes on from NW_025745122.1 coordinate 10,273, forward strand.
AGTCATGTCAAAGTCATTTTGTTGAAATGACATGGAAACATCATTGACTCAACCAGATTGTGCCGAGTGGGAAGGCTTTACGTTGAGGTTTGAATGTGTGCAAATAAAATGTCCCTGGTTCGGCGGGAGAGAGGCTGATGTAAAGGACTGTTCCAGTTTACCCAGCAGCCTTATCACCAGCTATCAGCAGCCAATCTCATGGCTCCTTATCTGATTCAGTACCTTTACAGGGCCAATTGATGATGTAATCACACCAGCCTGCCTCTGGCCCATTGTCAGTGTGAGTGCGGGTGCTTGGCTTAAACATACACACATATCACACACACCTATACATGCAATGCACATATACACACACATACTTTCACACATACTGGGGCCAAGCTTCAGGCCATCCAGGACTTCTATACCAGACGGTGTCAGAGGAAGGCCCTAAAATGGTCGAAGACTCCAGCCACCCAAGTCATAGACAGTTCTTTCTGCTACCGCACGGCAAGCGGTACCGGAGCGCCAAGTCTAGATCCAAGAGGCTTCTAAACAGCTTCTACCCCCGAGGCATAAGATTCCTGAACATCTAATCAAATCTTTTACACTGCTGCTACTCTCTGTTATTATCTATGCATAGTCACTTTAATAACTCTACATCCATGTACATATTACCTCATTTACCTCGACTAACCGGTGCCCCCTCCCATTGACTCTGTACCGGTACACCCTGTATATAGCCTCCACATTGACTCTGTACCGGTACACCCTGTATATAGCCTCCACATTGACTATGTACCGGTATCCCCTGTATATAGCCTCCACATTGACTCTGTACCGGTACCCCCTGTATATAGCCTCCACATTGACTCTGTACCGGTACACCCTGTATATAGCCTCCACATTGACTCTGTACCGGTATCCCCTGTATATAGCCTCCACATTGACTCTGTACCGGTACCCCCTGTATATAGCCTCCACATTGACTCTGTACCGGTACACCCTGTATATAGCCTCCACATTGACTCTGTACCGGTACCCCCTGTATATAGCCTCCACATTGACTCTGTACCGGTACCCCTGTATATAGCCTCCACATTGACTCTGTACCGGTACCCCTGTATATAGCCTCCACATTGACTCTGTACCGGTACACCCTGTATATAGCCTCCACATTGACTCTGTACCGGTACCCCTGTATATAGCCTCCACATTGACTCTGTACCGGTACCCCTGTATATAGCCTCCACATTGACTCTGTACCAGTACCCCCTGTATATAGCCTCCACATTGACTCTGTACCGGTATCCCCTGTATATAGCCTCCACATTGACTCTGTACCGGTACCCCTGTATATATCCTCCACATTGACTCTGTACCGGTACACCCTGTATATAGCCTCCACATTGACTCTGTACCGGTACCCCTGTATATAGCCTCCACATTGACTCTGTACCGGTACCCCCTGTATATAGCCTCCACATTGACTCTGTACCGGTACCCCCTGTATATAGCCTCCACATTGACTCTGTACCGGTACCCCCTGTATATAGCCTCCACATTGACTCTGTACCGGTACCCCCTGTATATAGCCTCCACATTGACTCTGTACCGGTACCCCTGTATATAGCCTCCACATTGACTCTGTACCGGTACCCCCTGTATATAGCCTCCACATTGACTCTGTACCGGTACCCCCTGTATATAGCCTCCACATTGACTCTGTACCGGTACACCCTGTATATAGCCTCCACATTGACTCTGTACCGGTACCCCCTGTATATAGCCTCCACATTGACTCTGTACCGGTACCCCCTGTATATAGCCTCCACATTGACTCTGTACCGGTACCCCCTGTATATAGCCTCCACATTGACTCTGTACCGGTACCCCTGTATATAGCCTCCACATTGACTCTGTACCGGTACACCCTGTATATAGCCTCCACATTGACTCTGTACCGGTACCCCCTGTATATAGCCTCCACATTGACTCTGTACCGGTACCCCCTGTATATAGCCTCCACATTGACTCTGTACCGGTACCCCCTGTATATAGCCTCCACATTGACTCTGTACCGGTATCCCCTGTATATAGCCTCCACATTGACTCTGTACCGGTACCCCTGTATATAGCCTCCACATTGACTCTGTACCGGTACACCCTGTATATAGCCTCCACATTGACTCTGTACCGGTACCCCTGTATATAGCCTCCACATTGACTCTGTACCGGTACCCCCTGTATATAGCCTCCACATTGACTCTGTACCGGTACCCCTGTATATAGCCTCCACATTGACTCTGTACCGGTACCCCTGTATATAGCCTCCACATTGACTCTGTACCGGTACCCCTGTATATAGCCTCCACATTGACTCTGTACCGGTATCCCCTGTATATAGCCTCCACATTGACTCTGTACCGGTACCCCCTGTATATAGCCTCCACATTGACTCTGTACCGGTACACCCTGTATATAGCCTCCACATTGACTCTGTACCGGTACCCCCTGTATATAGCCTCCACATTGACTCTGTACCGGTACCCCTGTATATAGCCTCCACATTGACTCTGTACCGGTACCCCTGTATATAGCCTCCACATTGACTCTGTACCGGTACCCCCTGTATATAGCCTCCACATTGACTCTGTACCGGTACACCCTGTATATAGCCTCCACATTGACTCTGTACCGGTACCCCCTGTATATAGCCTCCACATTGACTCTGTACCGGTACCCCCTGTATATAGCCTCCACATTGACTCTGTACCGGTACCCCTGTATATAGCCTCCACATTGACTCTGTACCGGTACCCCCTGTATATAGCCTCCACATTGACTCTGTACCGGTATCCCCTGTATATAGCCTCCACATTGACTCTGTACCGGTACCCCTGTATATAGCCTCCACATTGACTCTGTACCGGTACACCCTGTATATAGCCTCCACATTGACTCTGTACCGGTACCCCTGTATATAGCCTCCACATTGACTCTGTACCGGTACCCCCTGTATATAGCCTCCACATTGACTCTGTACCGGTACCCCCTGTATATAGCCTCCACATTGACTCTGTACCGGTACCCCTGTATATAACCTCCACATTGACTCTGTACCGGTACCCCTGTATATAGCCTCCACATTGACTCTGTACCGGTACCCCCTGTATATAGCCTCCACATTGACTCTGTACCGGTACCCCCTGTATATAGTCTCGCTATTGTTATTTCACTGCTGCTCTTGAATTATTTGTTACTTTTATGTCTTTTAAAAATATATATTTTTCTTAAAACTGCATTGCTGGTTAAGGGCTTGTAAGTAAGCATTTCGCTGTAAGGCGCATGTGACAAATAACATTTGATTTGACACACACACACACAGGATTATTGACACAGCATCCTTACCCCACCACGTATTGTACATGATGTGACTATCATTCATTCTTTATCAGCTCTACTGACCGAGCTGTTCCTGCATGACTGATTAATGAACACATGTCAAAGCCATCACTCCTGTATCCTGTCTCTCTGTCTCTCCAACTTGCATTGATTACCTAAATAAATACATGTCGCTCAACTGACTGATGATCTCCTCAGGCGCAGGTTGACGTTTATTGTTATGAATCTTGCCCTGGAGGCAGAACTGAACCTTTTCTACTAGCTGGGCCAGCTGCAAAGTCAAAATGGGCTATTATTGTAAAAATGTATGGAAAACAAAAATGTGTTTTTAAAAAACTTTTAATTTAAGGTTAGGGTAAGGCATTAAGATTAGCAGTGTGGTTAAGTTTAAAACCCGATTTTATGACTTTGACTGTGCTAGCTAGTGACCACTGCAGAGCTGCCTCCAGGGCAAGATTTATGACCATAAATGCCAACCTGCTCCTCAGGCCAGAGATACTGATTGATGATCATACATCATGAAGAGTTAGGTGTTATGGATGGTGCTGTGGTGAAGTGTCTGTCACAGAGACACCATGGAGGTGACAGGAGGAAGAATAGCTTGCAGAGAGAGAAGGGCGTTGTCCTCTCTTCTGTCTCTCCTCTGTCTGAAATAAAAGAACGGACCAGGGTAGGCAGACACACCATTGATCCACCACAGACACAGCTCCCTGCACTGTGCGTGCGAATGCACATACGCACACACACAAACACACACCGGCGCACACACTCTCTCTCTCTCTCTCTCTCTCTCTCTCTCTCTCTCTCTCTCTCTCTCTCTCTCTCTCTCTCTCTCTCTCTCTCTCTCTCTCACTCTCACTCTCTCTCTCTCTCTCTCTGCCTGTCGGTCTGCTGCTAGCGGAGGATCACGCCTCTGTTTCTCAGGGAATAGGAGATGAAAACAGTTTGTCCAAGAGAGCGTGTGAGTCAGAAAGACAGATAGCTACCCAGTGTCCCTGTGTACGTGTTAATGAGCGTAGAAGTGTGTGCGAGTGTACCGGTTTGTGTCGAGTGTGTGTTTCTCCCCATGTCAAATCATTTGATTACAGCTGCTCATCTGAGTCGATGACGATTGAAGTGGAGAGGCGGTTTGGTTTGACACACCTGTCAGCGCCGCCTCCCTACGTAGCTACCATGCGCAATGCAGTGCGTCATGCGTTTATCCAGAGCATGTTAAATCAGAGGGAAGAAGCGTTGGCGTCATAGTAACAGAATCTAGATTCTATTTCTATGGTCGGTTGTAGCAAACACGTCTCAATTAGAGCGTATCTAATCAAGCCTCTGTGCTGTTCTTCCCAAATAGCGCCCTATTCCCTTTCTAGCGCATATGGGCCGTGGTCAAAAGCAGTTCACCATTAGATAGAATAGGGTGCCATTTGGGACTCGGCCAGAGAGAAACCCTCGTTAAACTCTATTTTAGTTGAGACGGCCGCAGCTTATCATCTGAAGTACCGTCAACATTAACCAACAGAACTGCCAGTTGGCTTCATGCATAGTAATCCACAAGGCTCCAGTTCATAATGACTGTTTGTTGTCATTTACATGTGGATTAAGTCCTTTGCATACAATACCTTATGTGACCTAGCTGCTGTACAAATCCAACCCTTGCATACATATGTGTGAACTAGCTGCTGTACAAATCCAACCCTGGCATACATATGTGTGAACTAGCTGCTGTACAAATCCAACCCTGGCATACATATGTGTGAACTAGCTGCTGTACAAATCCAACCCTGGCATACATATGTGTGAACTAGCTGCTGTACAAATCCAACCCTGGCATACATATGTGTGAACTAGCTGCTGTACAAATCCAACCCTGGCATACATATGTGTGAACTAGCTGCTGTACAAATCCAACCCTGGCATACATATGTGTGAACTAGCTGCTGTACAAATCCAACCCTGGCATACATATGTGTGAACTAGTCCCTGAACTGCTTTATTCAAATGCCTTTCCTTTGCAATTTCATGACAATAATCCCAGAAAGTGGAGGGATCGTTTTGCACCAGCCTCTCCACGTCCTGTGTAGTCACGTGGGTCGTGCGTCAGCCAGGCTAAGAGAAGGACTTGCCTCAGAGGAAAAGCTTTCTCTATCTCTCTGTCTTTTCATTTCTCTCTCTCTCTCCGTCTCTCCCATCCCTCCCTGTCCATTTCTCTCTCTGCCCCCCCCCCTCTCTGCCATATATCATGGGCATCCAGCCCCCACCCTCAAGAATAATCCTTCTCTCTAGTGTCTGTTTGTCTAACTGTTAAACTCCCAGGTCAAAGCTGTGCTGAGCAACAAACACTGTTGCAGCCCTGGGAGAGACAGAGGGATGTTTATGGACAGCTCTCAAAATGAAAAACAAGGGAACACACACACACACACACACACACACACACACACACACACACACACACACACACACACACACACACACACACACACACACACACACACACACACACACACACACACACACACACACACACACACACACACACACCTTGGGTTTTGCTCTGTCTGGAGATGCAAGAGAAACGATTGGCAGACGATACAGTATAAATAACCTGCTGGGAAACTTCCCGAAGTCTAAATGAATAATGTTGAAAGAGACACGCATGCACACTGCACACACACACACACACACACACACACACACACACACACACACACACACACACACACACACACACACACACACACACACACACACACACACACACACACACACACACACACACACACACACACACACACACACACACACACACACACACACACACACACAAAACACACATTTTCTCTTTCTTCTTGTTGCTGTTCACTTGTTAATTGGATGCAAGCAGCACAGGGGGAGGGGGCATTGGGAAATGTTGTGCTGTCTGTCTTTTAGAACATTATTCCAGTGAAGCAAAGGTCTCTGTGAGAAGTTTGATCCAAAGCAATGACTGATGCATTGTGGTCTTTGAGTTGTTGGTGAATTTATCCTGCTCAAACATTTCTCCTCTCCTCAGAACCAGCCCTTCCTTACCTCTCTGACTCATGGGTGTGTTACGTAAAGATATGACACTCACTCACTTTTCCCCATTGCCCCGGCTGGCGCACAGGGCAAAGAAGATATGACACACAAAGGTAAAGATATGACACAGCTCATTTCTACTCCAGTATTGTTTTTTGTTGTTGTACCTAGTTATCTATTATAACTTGTTTTAACTGTCTGGTATTAGTTGGTATGGAAGTATTGTATCGGAAGGCAAATTTCAGTGCACGCAAACAATCAAGTATAATCTTATTTTACCATCACCCAGCAATTCCCTCCCTGACCGGACCAGATAATTGTTCAGACTGCAGCAGGTTGACTGCAGCAGGTTGACTGCAGCAGGTTGACTGCAGCAGGTTGACTGCAGCAGGTTGACTGCAGCAGGTTGACTAGCTGGCCCTGGGGACACACAGGTGTCTTCATATTAGGGAGGTAGGTAGGTAGGTAGGTAGGTAGGTAGGTAGGTAGGTAGGTAGGTAGGTAGGTAGGTAGGTACAATAAGGTATGTACTGTAGGTAGGTAGGAACAGTAAGGTATGTACTGTAGGTAGGAACAGTAAGGTATGTTAGGTAGGTAGGTAGGTAGGTAGGTAGGTAGGTAGGTAGGTAGGTAGGTAGGTAGGTAGGTAGGTAGGAACAGTAAGGTATGTTATGTAGGTAGGTAGGTAGGTAGGTAGGTAGGTAGGTAGGTAGGTAGGTAGGTAGGTAGGTAGGAACAGTAAGGTATGTTATGTAGGTAGGTAGGTAGGTAGGTAGGTAGGTAGGTAGGTAGGAACAGTAAGGTATGTACTGTAGGTAGGTAGGTAGGTAGGTAGGTAGGTAGGTAGGTAGGTAGGTAGGTAGGTAGGTAGGTAGGTAGGTAGGCAGGTAGGTAGGGAGGTAGGTAGGTAAGAAGGTAGTTAGGAACAATAAGGTATGTGCTGTAGGTAGGTAGGTAGGTAGGTAGGTAGGTAGGTAGGTAGGTAGGTAGGTAGGTAGGTAGGTAGGTAGGTAGGAACAGTAAGGTATGTTATGTAGGTAGGTAGGTAGGTAGGTAGGTAGGTAGGTAGGTAGGTAGGTAGGAACAGTAAGGTATGTACTGTAGGTAGGTAGGTAGGTAGGTAGGGAGGTAGGTAGGTAAGAAGGTAGGTAGGTAGGTAGGTAGGTAGGTAGGTAGGAACAGTAAGGTATGTTATGTAGGTAGGTAGGTAGGTAGGTAGGAACAATAAGGTATGTACTGTAGGTAGGTAGGAACAGTAAGGTATGTACTGTAGGTAGGAACAGTAAGGTATGTTAGGTAGGTAGGTAGGTAGGTAGGTAGGTAGGTAGGTAGGTAGGTAGGAACAGTAAGGTATGTTATGTAGGTAGGTAGGTAGGTAGGTAGGTAGGAACAGTAAGGTATGTACTGTAGGTAGGTAGGTAGGTAGGGAGGTAGGTAGGTAAGAAGGTAGGTAGGTAGGTAGGTAGGTAGGTAGGTAGGTAGGTAGGTAGGTAGGAACAGTAAGGTATGTTATGTAGGTAGGTAGGTAGGTAGGTAGGTAGGTAGGTAGGTAGGTAGGTAGGTAGGAACAGTAAGGTATGTACTGTAGGTAGGTAGGTAGGGAGGTAGGTAGGTAAGAAGGTAGTTAGGAACAATAAGGTATGTGCTGTAGGTAGGTAGGTAGGTAGGTAGGTAGGTAGGTAGGTAGGTAGGTAGGAACAGTAAGGTATGTTATGTAGGTAGGTAGGTAGGTAGGTAGGTAGGTAGGTAGAGAGAGAGAGATAGGTAGGTAGGTACGTAGAAGGTATGTAGGAACAGTAAGGTATGTACTGTAGGTAGGTAGGTAGGTAGGTAGGTAGGTAGGTAGGTAGGAACAGTTATGTATGTACTGTAGGTAGGTAGGTAGGAACAGTAAGGAATGTACTGTAGGTAGGTAGGTAGGTAGGTAGGTAGGTAGGTAGGTAGGTAGGTAGGTAGGTAGGTAGGTAGGTAGGTAGGTAGGTAGGTAGGTAGATAGATAGAGAGATAGGTAGGTGGGTAGGTACGTAGAAGGTAGGTAGGAACAGTAAGGTATGTACTGTAGGTAGGTAGGTAGGTAGGTAGGTAGGTAGGAACAGTAAGGTATGTACTGTAGGTAGGTAGGTAGGTAGGTAGGTAGGTAGGTAGGTAGGAACAGTAAGGAATGTACTGTAGGTAGGTAGGTAGGTAGGTAGGTAGGTAGGTAGGTAGGTAGGTAGGTAGGTAGGTAGGTAGGTAGAGAGAGATAGGTAGGTAGGTACGTAGAAGGTATGTAGGAACAGTAAGGTATGTACTGTAGGTAGGTAGGGAGAAGGTAGGTAGGAACAGTAAGGTATGTACTGTAGGTAGGTAGGGAGAAGGTAGGTCGGAACAGTAAGGTATGTACTGTAGGTAGGTAGGTAGGTAGGAACAGTAAGGTATGTACTGTAGGTAGGTAGGTAGGTAGGTAGGTAGGTAGGTAGGTAGGTAGGTAGGAACAGTAAGGAATGTACTGTAGGTAGGTAGGTAGGTAGGTAGGTAGGTAGGTAGGTAGGTAGGTAGGTAGGTAGGTAGGTAGGTAGGTAGGTAGGAACAGTAAGGAATGTACTGTAGGTAGGTAGGTAGGTAGGTAGGTAGGTAGGTAGGTAGGTAGGTAGGTAGGTAGGTAGGTAGGTAGGTAGGTAGGTAGATAGATAGATAGATAATAGGAGTATTATTTACTGCTAGGTTCAGTCGGTGTTATATTGAGTACTCTTCTCTATCCTGCCAGAGGGAATTGGAGAGAAAATGTAAAAAGAGGACTCATTTAAAATCCTGACAAGAGACCTAACATTATTCTAATGAAGATACAAATATCTGCAGAGTCTGTGTGGATGTAAGAAGTGCTGGGGATGCAGATGCTGTGTTGGTGCTGCTGCTGATGTTGATAGAAACAAGAGCATAAACAGGTGGCCAGAGAGGAAGAGAGGAAGAGAGGACTAGTGGAATAGTGGGGAAAGACACAAATGATCACGCTATGCAACAGTGTTTCTAAGGTCCAATTAAATGCAAGGGAATCCTATTGTGAGAGGATTCAAGTAGCCAATCAGGTATTAAGGGTCATCTAAATCATTTTGTTCTTTATCGTATATGCAAGAAAAACAGAGGAGATATGAAACTGTTGAATGTCTGTAGATTTCACTGCCAGACTACAGCTGCTCATTATGTATGGCAACGGCAGAGTCCCACTTTGAATGAGAGATGCACGAGCAGTCTCTCTCTAGCTCTCTCTGCACGCACGCACACACTCATACACACTCATACACACTCATACACACTGATACACACTCATACACACTCATACACACTGATACACGAACCCAGATGATCAAACAATGGGCACACACAGAGCACACTCACAAACATGTTTTCTCCCTCTCTCTCTCTCTCTCTCTCTCTCTCTCTCTCTCTCTCTCTCTCTCTCTCTCTCTGTGTGTATTTATTCCAGACGTACTGTGCTAGGCTGTGTGAAACCAAGCTCCATATAAAAGGATAGCTGCTCTACCTGGCTGATACCTCCACCCCCGTCCCCCTCACATCAGTAGTACCCGCTCTTCTCCTCCCCTCCTCACCCAGGCACCCACCATCACCTTCACCCTGACAGCTCATCACCTGCCCGTTGTACTCTCCCAGTCACTGTCCACACGTTAGACCCTGTGACACAGCCTGTCAATCACAGAGTGGGAGGGAGACAGAGAGAATGGGGAGAGAGAGAGAAAGAGAGAGGGGGGAGAGAAAGAGAGAGATAAGGGGGAGAGAGAGAGAGAGAGAGAGAGAGAGAGGGGGGGGGCAGAGAGAGAGTGAAGGGGGAGAGACAGAGAGAGACAGAGAGAAGGGGGAGAGAGAGAGAAAGAGAGAAGGGGGAGAGAGGGAGAGATAAGGGGAGAGAGAGAGAGAGAGAGAGAGAGAGAGAGAGAGAGAGAGAGAGAGAGAGAGAGAGAGAGAGAGAGAGAGAGAGAGAGAGAGAGAAGGGGGAGAGACAGAGAGAGAGTGAAGGGGGAGAGACAGAGAGAGACAGAGAGAGAGTGAAGGGGGAGAGAAAGAGAGAGAGAGACAGAGAGAGAGTGAAGGGGGAGAGACAGAGAGAGAGAGAGAAGGGGGAGAGACAGAGAGAGATTGAAGGGGGAAAGACAGAGAGAGAGTGAGGGGGGAGAGACAGAGAGAGACAGAGAGAGAGTGAAGGGGGAGAGAAAGAGAGAGAGAGAGTAAAGGGGGAGAGACAGAGAGAGAGAGAGAGAGAAGGGGGAGAGACAGAGAGACCCAATTGCCAAAGCACATGCTACCTGCAGCATATCTGGAGCTTTTCCAGTGAACACATAATCACATGAAATATGGATGTTTCCTTATCTTTGCACTGCTCCTCCCTGTAGTGCACCACAGTCCTAATCATCCCTGTCAGTGGCAGGCAAGGTGTCGCATTAATAAACATCCAAGCAGTGAAGGTGTTACACCAACCACAGCAGTGGTTTTCTAAGGAGAGAGGATGGTGGTCAATTCTCTAATGGCTGTGCTAGGTAGAGAGGAACCAGGCTCTGATGGGTGGCCAGTCCTCTAATGGCTGTGCTAGGTAGAGAGGAACCAGGCTCTGATGGGTGGCCAGTCCTCTAATGGATGTGCTAGGTAGAGAGGAACCAGGCTCTGATGGGTGGCCAGTCCTCTAATGGATGTGCTAGGTAGAGAGGAACCAGGCTCTGATGGGTGGCCAGTCCTCTAATGGCTGTGCTGGGTGGAGATTAGAAGAGTGCATGTCCATTAAGGCCAGATTGTTCTTCAAGATGCTGATAGTGATGACAGTCTGTAGCTACTAGAAGGGTGCTATTTTCCTGGCTGCTGTCCACTCCCCCAGAATCTCATCTGCTCCTCGACACACACAGACAGACGCACAAACACACATGCACACACACCTCAGCCCGTCTGTACAAGGCACACCACTGTGAGCCAGCCCAGCGGCGACACTCTAGAGTCCTCCTCTCCTTCTCCCACTTTGGCTCTCTTCCTTCCTCTCAATTTCTGACATCCTTCATCTAAGTCGGGACTAGTGGGAACACGCTGCAGGCCGCTTCAGGGAGCATCTGTTATCTGGTGGGAGTCATTCTTCTCCATCTCCCTCTCATCAGAATGGCCTTGTGCTTGTGTGATATCTGGTCACGTCAAATGACTCAGGAGGCCTTCTTTTTTGGAGTGGCTCTGATTGTGTGTGTGAAGGAGAAACAGGTGGATAGAAAGATATGATAGAAGGATAGACAGGGAGACCCTGCCTAGAAGGTCCATACACCTCCCCCCGATCCAATTATTTGGAGAGAAAGGTTTTGACCACAGTGCTCAATCAACTAATGGATTCTCAATAGACTACAACTGACAAAGTGTCTATGGGCACAAAGCTATTGAATTTCAAGCAATTCATGGGAGCTCCATAGGCAATTAACCTACTACTTTAACACTGCAGGAGTCAACCTCAATCAGAACCATGGGGTTTAAGGTGAACAAGATAAATAATTGTGGCACTGACCCTTGATGCCTTTATTCTACAACCTAAGCTCCCAATAACGAAGGGAGAGATTATAGTAGTAGCTGACATTGAGGAATGAAGCGGGATGTTCAAATCCCTGATGAGTCGGGTGGTTTTTGAATGGGTGCGCTGATATTTTGGGTGCTGGTGGGAGAGTGAGTACATGTAAATAGCATAACCAATCACTCCCACGTACGCACGCACGCACGCACGACAGACAGACAGACAGACAGACAGACAGACAGACAGACAGACAGACAGACAGACAGACAGACAGACAGACAGACAGACAGACAGACAGACAGACAGACAGACAGACAGACAGACAGACAGACAGACAGACAGACAGACAGACAGAGACAGTCAGACAGACAGAGGTCCTCCCTGCATGTCTGATGAGGAACATGCTCACTGAGCTCAAAACAAAGACAGCAGACAGGAGAGCAATCATGCTACGTGAGTAAATGTGTTTTCACATTCATGATGGGAACATGTTTTGATTGCAATGTCAGAGTGACGTAGTAAGTTGTATGCTATAAAAAAAAATAAAGAGAGTCGCAGACTGTACATACAAGCTCCCAGTAATGTTTTGGGGTTTCGGCATCACTGAGCCTTCTTCAGGGTGATGTAGTAAACCATAGTAATCTGGAATACAATAGAAACGTGAGGCATGTGTGAGCTGATTCAGTGTCTGTGTGAGACAGTGTGTGGTGTGCATGTGGGGAATTGGGGAGCAGCTTCATGCACAAGTCTCCCCTTGCCGGTACAAAGAGTCTCCATGACATGTATCCACTTCTGACCCGGAAACCGGACTAAAGTCTGGCGACGCTGGGGTGTCTGGTGACAGGGGCAGGAGTGAATGCACCGGGAGCCCTTAATCAGACCCCTGCACGCCAGCGGAACAGGGCTATTGCGGTCGCCAGCAGCTGGGACTTGAGTGGCAGCTGCTCTCGGCAGACCCATGTGTGACTGAGCAGCCCTATTTAGTAGCCATACTGCTCACCCCAGCTGGGGAGAGGCCTAGAAAAGGTGGCCTAAAAATTGCTTAAAAATCACTCCATCCTGGATAGGCTACCGCACCTATTGGGAGATCCATTCAGTGGTCGAAAATTGCTGAAGAAAATAATTCCCCTGAAACTGGCGACATGGAACTTCAGAACTCTTGGACACTGACGACAATAGCGAAAGACCCCAACAGAGAACAACTTTAATTGCTGCAGAGCTAAGGCGCTACAACATTGACAATGCTGCCCTGAGTTAGACCAGGCTCCTGGATGAAGGTTCCCTGAAAGAGGAGGGATAAGGTTACACCTTCTTCTGGAAAGGTCACCCTCCGGGTGGACAACATCAGCACGGTGTGGGACTGGCAATTAAGAACAGCCTTCTACCCAGCCTCACCGTAACACCTGTTGGCATAAGTGAAAGACTCATATTTCTCCGTATCCCCCAAGCCAAGACGCGTTGTGCTTCTCATCTCAGTGAATATGCACCAACGTTACCATCTGAAAATGAGGCAAAGGACACCTTCTACCAGTCACTAGATGAAGCCCTTCACCGCATCACCGGGAATGACAAGATGTTTCTGCTGGGTGACTTCAACACTAGGGTGGGACAGAACAACAGGATATGAAGCGGAGTACTGGGTAGGCATGGTGTCGGCCAGGTCAATGAGAACGGCATGAGACTGTTAACTCTATGTGCCGAGCACAATCTCATTGTCACAAACACCTTGTTGCAGCAGAAGAACAAATATAAAATATCAGGGATGCCCCCACGCTCCAAACACTGGCACCGGATCGACTACGTCATAGTGAGACGTTCTGACACTAACATCAGGACTGGTTCGATGAGAACTCTTCCACCATCACAGCCTTACTGGACAATATGCACAAAGCACACAGGGCTACTCTCAACAGCCCCACATCTGCCACCCTTCACAGGGATTGGCGTGCATCACGCAAGGAAGTGCAAACTACCATGTGTGCTCTGCAGAACTAACGTGGACGACTAAGGCAAAAGAAATCCAAATTTATGCCGACAAAAACAACATGCACAATTTCTACAACTCAACTAAAGCTATCTATGGCCCAAGAAGTCGCTCCATCACCCCCATGAAAACGGCTGATGGTCTGACTCTCTTGAAGGACCAAAACCAGATCCTGATGAAATGTGCCACTTTGAAGCACTACTCAATCAGCACTCTCCTACAGACCACTCCATCCTGGAAGAACTGCCTGTCCGTCCACCCATTCAAGACCTCAACCATTCGCCAACCTTCAGCCCTCAAGAAGGGAGGTTACTTCTGCACCAGAACGTTCCACCAGTACATCCCTGAGGTTTGGGACATGGAGATTGTCCCCAACAGTGGCGGGATGCAAACATTGTCACCATCTATAAGAACAAGGGAGACAAGTTCATCTGCTGCAACAGCCGGGGTATATCCCTTCTGGCTGTTGCCGGCAAGGTCCTGGCCAAGGTGATGCTACATGGGCTGGTGTACAACATCACAGAGGAACTGCTGCCAGAGTCACAATGCGGCTTCAGAAAGAACAGGAGTACGGTTGACATGATATTCACAGCACGGCAACTCCAGGAGAAGTGCCGTGAACAACATCAGGACCTTTTCATGGCCTTTGTCGATCTCTCCAAGGCCTTCAACACTGTGAGCAGGGAACTACTATGGGCATTCTACAAAAAATTGGCAACATCCTTTGCCAGTTCCATGATGGATGATGGCCATAGGAGGGCAGGAGGCAGTGCCTTTTGTAGTAAGTATCGGTGTGAGGCAGGGTTGTGTGCTGTCACCTGTACTCTTTAACATGTTCTTCTATGTGTCACCCAAATTCTCCACAAGGAGCTTGAGGACGGCAGCGGTGTTGCGGTGGATTTCAGGCTGGAAGGAAACCTGTTCAACATCAGGAGGCTCCAAGCAACCACCAAGGTCTATATGGACTGAGTTCTTGAGCTGCAGTATGCTGATGACTGTGCTCTTGTGGCCCACACTCCGCCCTTGTAGCGGCTGTGAGGGTCTATAGCAGGATAGGACTGTCTATCAACACCACCAAGACAGAGGTGGTCAGCCAATGGAGATCCAGTCCTCCACCCACCATGGCAGTCTTCACCATTGAACACACCATTGAAATTATAAATAGGATCAAGCAAGCATAAGCTGCCTTCAGGAAACTCAGACGCAGGTTCTTCCAAAACAGGGATCTCCACCTCCACACCAAAGTCGCGTCTATCAAGCCGTCTGCATCACTAGACTTCTTTACAGCTGTGAAGCCTGGGTCACTTACAGTCGCCACAACAAGCAGCTTGAGCGATTCCACATTAGATGCCTGCAGTGCATCCTGAGAATCACCTGGTGCCCCATACAGAAATACTGTGTGCCCCATACAGAAATACTGTGTGCCCCATACAGAAATACTGTGTGCCCCATACGGAAATACTGTGTGCCCCATACAGAAATACTGTGTGCCCCATACGGAAATACTGTGTGCCCCATACAGAAATACTGTGTGCCCCATACAGAAATACTGTGTGCCCCATACAGAAATACTGTGTGCCCCATACGGAAATACTGTGTGCCCCATACAGAACTACTGTGTGCCCCATACAGAAATACTGTGTGCCCCATACAGAAATACTGTGTGCCCCATACAGAAATACTTGCTAAGACCAATGCAAGAGTATGGAGGCCATGGTCACCCAACACCAACTGCACTGGCTTGGGCATGTCACTAGAATATCTCAGGAGCGCTTGCCGCAGAAGATCCTGTATGGCCAGCTACATCTTGGCCGACGGTCTGCAGGGGGCAGATGAAACTCTACAAGAACCAGCTGAAAACGTAGATGAAGAAGAGTAACATCAAACCCACAGACCTGGAGGACGCTGCTGCCAACCGTTCCACCTGGTGGCAGCTCTGCCAGAGCGGTGTACAGAGGTGGGAAGAGGAGAGGAGCACAAAGAGAGAGCAAAAACAGACCCTACCAATACAGACTGCAGATGCCTCACCTGCAATAAAGTTAGTGGATCTCGTATTGGACTCAAAGAATCCCCAAAGAATTCAACTCAGAAGTAAAAGTCATAATTGAATACGATGGACTACCTTAAGCAAATGGTTGTGGCAAGTAGTTGATGTCTGTCTGTGTGTATGTGTGTGTGTGTGTGTGTGTGTGTGTGTGTGTGTGTGTGTGTGTGTGTGTGTGTGTGTGTGTGTGTGTGTGTGTGTGTGTGTGTGTGTGTGTGTGTGTGTGTGTGTGTGTGTGTGTGTGTGTGTGTGTGTGTGTGTGTGTGAAAAGGTGCTTAAATTAAACAACAAACTTTAAACCCTGACACTCTTTACAGTGCATTCTATAATCTACTACTTCAAGGACATTTTTTTAAAGTACCTTTCAAAATGGTGTCTCACAGTCAGGTTGCATTCTATCTATTCACCAAACTCATTTGAACAACTGAGGCTGAGCGTAGGTAGGCTACATCAGTGGCTGTTGTGTGCGCTTATCTAATGCTGCATGCAAAAACCTTCATACCTGCCGACATAATAGGACAAGAAAGCAAGAAAGAGAAGCAAGAAAGAGAGTGATAGCAAAAGCAAGCCAGCACGAGTGTATGCGTTGCTATGGTGATTTCAGTAAACAGTGCAAATCAACATCCGGTAGAAAACAACGCTATGGCAGAAGGAAAAAGTTGAAATAGTTGAACTCTGGCGGCAAGACGCGTCTACAGTGGCGGCTGCCTGCATTCACCGCTTGCCTCAAGGCATTTACCGTCGTTCTCTCATTGAAAACGATGACACCCAGTTTGCCGTCTACCTCGTGCCACCTAAACCCAGCATTAGCCTCAATCTCAGCAAATATGTAGAAAAGTGCTGCCAACACATTCAATGCCACATGATAGACAATGATAGAAACATGCACAGCAAGGCAGTCACATGACCAGAACATCAAGGGACAACATGTAATAGCTTGTTTCTATCATTTTTGACCCCAGGGGCCTTGAATTCTGGACAGTAAATTAATTTGCATCATTTGACAAATTGCTTGGCCCTCTGTAATCTCTTCCATGAAAATAAATGTTGTGAGTGGAGTTATGCTGTGAGTGTCTGCAGTGTTCAAATAATTTACACTCAAAACTAAACAAACTTTCCTAATGGGCCCGATGGAAAGATAACCTGGACAGGACATTTATTCTAAAACATTCTGGAACCTGCGTGTCCCTTTGTAAAGCCTTCTTCATTTTGAGCATGTACACGTAGGCGCAGACACACGCACACACACAGTAAGAGAACGTTCCAATCATCTTGTCCCCCTTACGTCACCTGACGTGAGTTATTTTAGTTCCCCATAGTGACGCAACTTACTGATGATGCGGCTGGAAATGCACCCCTCCTGTCTCAGCCTCCAGTAATTATGCTGCAGTAGTTTATGTGTCGGGAGGCAGTCTGTTATATCTGGAGTATTTCTCCTGTCTTATCCGGTGTCCTGTGTGAATTTAAGTATGCTCCCACTAATTCTCTCTCTCTCTTCACTCTGAGGACCTGAGCCCTAGGACCATGCCTCAGGACTACCTGGCCTGATGACTCCTTGCTGTCCCCAGTCCACCTCGTCATGCTGCTGCTCCAGTTTCAACTGTTCTGCCTCCGGCTATAGATGCTGGTCATCTATGAACGTTTGAACATCTTGGCCATGTTCTGTTATAATCTCCACCAGGCACAGCCAGAAAAGGACTGGCCACCCTTCAGAGCCTGGTTCCTCTCTAGGTTTCATCCTAGGTTCCTTTCTAGGGAGTTTTTCCTAGCCACCGTGCTTCTACACCTGCACTGCTTGCTGTTTGGTGTTTTAGGCTGGGTTTCTGTACAACACTTTGTGACATCGGCTGATGTACGAAGGGCTTTGTAAATACATTTGATTGATTGACCTGGCTGCAATCTACTGTGTTCAAGACAGTTGGGTTTATTACATTCAAATTCTGAAAATAAAACTCTATATGTTATACAAAAAAACAAAAAAAAATCCAATACTGTAATAAAGAGGTAATTAACTATAATTCTCTTCTGATATGAAGTCAACAGTAACTCCATCTCAGCATCGTAAAACAAAAGAAATATATCAATATGATAGTGAGAGCAACAAGCACTTTCAACTTTCTTAAACCAAGTCATATAGGCTACTGGTATGTGGTTGTGTCATGGCTTTCTGGCCAAATATTATACGTGTTAACACAAATCAAACATATTCACCATGTGAAAACAACTGGAACAACCATTCAAACAACGTATTTCAAAATCTCCACTATCTAGTCAAAAGAACAGACTGCGTAAAACCGTAAACCACTGTAGACTGAGGATCAAATGTATCCCGCAGGTTATCTTGCAAGGATAGTGGTTGTTTCACCGAGGTCCGAAACAGTTGTCAGCCAGTGAGACATGTGAGTGTAGTATATCACTTGCCTTGGACACCGGTGTGATGGACATGTTGCTTGGCGAGCGTTGGAGCTGCGTCTCGGTCTCCATCTCGCTGTTCTCCGTCATCATCAGTCTCTTCACGGGATGAAATGAGACAGTCGGCTGTATGTGGTCTGGGTTCCAGAATAACCCGACTGTTACTGCTGAATTCATTCAAATGTGATTTAGTCAAAAGTACTGCCCAGTGTAGCCGTTGAGATCGGCTAAGTAAAGCGTACCACCTCACCACGTTTTAACGATTCACGCGCGCGGGGAATAGGCAGTCTGTTGAGGATCATGCGCCACGAGATGAACAGGGTTTACATCCAATTAATATACATCACAGGTCTAAAGGAATTTCAGTACAGAGCTGCAGAAAGGGTGTAGTCTGTGGCGGTATTCGAAAGATTGGACCTTAGTTACGCATCAGCAAAGAACGGTCCTTTTCCGCCCTGCGAGGCAAGTAACCTACGAACTGATATTCTCTCTGATAGTACTATAGTAGTCAACTAAACTCGGATCCAAATACCTCATGTTGGATCAAGCAGGTGATGTTTTCGAATCTGAGGGTTTATAGTCCATTAGATTTCCAAAAACAAGTCGTTGAGACGTTCCAGGAAGGTTTCTCGCACAAGCCAGAACTCCTGTAGTAGTATGGTAATAGCATTTTCCTTTCGTGGAACCTTTTATTGGACGTGTGGTGCCAACATAAATTCGACTAAACCTCAAACCCAGTCCCGCCTCCATCTGCGTCCGTGGCGCATGATTGGCGCACTCTTTACAACTATGTAAATATTAATTTACTCAAATTTCAGGATTGGTGGTTGTCCGAATTTCATAAAGGGGGTGGTATCTTGGTGTAAGTGTAGGTTAGGATAGAAAATACTGGACTTATAAAGCTCCCATAACCGTATTGGGAACAGGGAAATCTCTGTAAATGAATGCCATGGTCATGGAACACTTGTATTGTCAACATTTCCATTGATGGGCTATCATAAAGTGTTCTCACATGCCTAAGACGATATGGTTAAATGAAAGATACCTTTTGTATAATGATTTACATTAGAGATTGTTATTTTAGAATAAATGGTCAGTGTAGCGGTGAAAAAAATCAATGAAACAAAAACTGTTGAAAACAATCTCTGCTACGTTTGTTTCCACCGTCACCACCTTGTTTTGTTTCTCTGTGTTAGTCGTCAATAGTAGGTCGCCAGACTATACGTGCCCTTCTGTATGTGTCATCGAGCACAAGTCAAACAAGATCTGACTCTCTCTCTCCCCCTCCCTCCACTGGACAGCTCATGAATCAGCATGATGGATCACTTCCAAATAATATACGGTACTTTATTACACCTTAGAGCACGCACCACAGGGTGCATGTAGGTGTCATGCCTGTCTATTATGAAATGATTGGTTAGGGGGCCAGGTTTTCCACACTGATGTGATGACATCTTGCCTGAAGTATAATAGATGATTCGAAAACAGTTTCAATCATCGCACGTTTACTCGTTGTCTTGGAATTAATACAGAGAATGAAGCAGTCTCGCCAGGTATCCTACTGATAATGCGGTCTGTTTACACTTAGGCTCAATATGAAAAACACTGATCTGAATGACCCAGAGGAGGGAAGGAGATTCTGAGCAGTCAGTGTAATGTTCTAACAGGACACTGGGGAATCTAATCTGAGAAGAGCTTCAATTCTTATTAATAGTTTTCAAGTGATTTTCCCCAGAAAGACGAGCCTTGTGGGACGGGTTGGCCCATTTTCCACTGTCTACGTGAAAGTATCTACATGAGCGTATCTAAAAGAGAGGTAGGAAGTAGGATAGAGTCAGAGAAAGGAAATACACAGAGAAAGAGCAAGAGCGAGGGGACGAGTGAGATAAAGAGAGACACTAGAGCATCTTCTGGTAATGATCTTCTCTGTTCTCTTCCTGGTTTCTGTCCTCTCCGTTCTTTAATGACTATGCTCTGCTCCAAGGTTACCCGTGCTTATCAAATGAACCCCTACATGTTATCTTTGTTACAGCATCTTCCATTTAGCAGATACAGCAAATGTTGCACTCCCCTTCATTTTCTCCCTGGCCTATAAGAACACGGCGGGCACAGTCACAGACCCTATCTGTAAGGCTGCCTTGTGAAGGTGAGCTCCTAATCTCCTATACAGATGTGCCTCTGATGCCTAACAAGCAGGCAGTAGCCATTCATCATGGGCCATGTGTTACTGACAGGGGGACGGTTATAAGGGTACGGGTGGTGGCTGTGGTTACAAACAATTTCCTTAGTCTTTCAACCCATCACATTCATCTGTTGTTTTCCATTGATTGGTCATTTGTTCAACTGTGGACTCACTGACAGGGACAATCAGAGACAAACTCTTCTACTCTCACATAGGTGAAAGGGGAAGAGTGATGGAGAGCCTGTGTGTGTGTGTGTGTGTGTGTGTGTGTGTGTGTGTGTGTGTGTGTGTGTGTGTGTGTGTGTGTGTGTGTGTGTGTGTGTGTGTGTGTGTGTGTGTGTGTGTGTGTGTGTGTGTGTGTGTGTGTGTGTGTGTTTACAGTATTTCTATGTATGTATGCATGCATTCCATTATTACACCTAAGCTCTTCATCAAAGTTCAGGCTAAGCTGTCAGAAGCCATTTAATGGAGGAGAGAGAGAGAAGAAGAGAGAGGAGGAAAGGTAGCCAAGGAGAGTGACATTGTTTTACCCCAGCCTCAGTAATCATATTCAAATTAATTATTCCTAGTTTTCTCCAGCGTGTCAGCAGCAAGTGCCAGCTGCATGGCGGATAGTGTAGACGCAGAGAGCAATGGAACATGCTACCTAATAGAACACTGGAGCTGCAGTTTGATATCCTGCATGTGTGTTTAGGGGAGGTATGTGTGTGCATTGTTTGTCTACTGCAACATGCATCATATTTAACTATATGCCACATTAGTCTCTAAAGTGTGTGTGTGTGTTTATATAATGTCATTATGCTGAACGGCACAATGTGAGTCTTAACTACAAACAGCATTCTTATTAGTCAATTGCTTTGTGTGGAGAAAACAATACATCCTCATTGAACATTCATAAGATTTTCAATCTGCCTGCTCTGCTGTGCACTCGCAGACTAATACCCCAGGTGTCTGTAAGCCAGCTAAAAATAAGGTCCCCCCAATGACAACATAGGAGGCGAAAACAAGCCACTCCATGCCAGAGGGAAGGAGAAGGAGGAACACAATATCTCTAGCAGCAGGGGAACAACTGGAGCCAAAATGGCCCCGTATGGCACTATGAGCCTAACAACATCACAAACTAAGTCGCTGGTTGTCATGGCACTGTAGGACGGGTAGCAGTGTGGTTACTCCCAATGGGGCAGACAGAATGATCCTGTTCATTCATCTCGGATTTCATCACGGACATCAGATATCCACACACCATTAGTATGAAGACTTGGGTAACATACATGTTTGAATTAAGTTTTGCTACAAAGTGGATGAATGAAGGAAACTAGCATTTAACTACTCGTAACATAGTTCCAGCCTGCTTCTTACAACCCCGCACAGTACTCAGGGTTGGGTTTCTCCAGACTTTTTTTTGAAAGTAGCTTATTGCTGCCCTCTAGTGTTGCGCTAAGGTTAGGACAACATGCATTACATACAGTAAAAGGAAAACATGTAGGACTACAATAACAACTACAATATAGTGGAGACTACCTGACCTGGTCAGGAAAAAACCTCTGCTCCCTATTTATAGCCTATAACTGGAGCCAAGTGTTTTTCCTAGTCAGGTCAGGAAAAATTTCAGAGCGAAACAAATGAACACTTCAACATACTGCAATTACAGAAATAACAGGCAAATCTTAATAATATAGTTATATATTTATTCATACATACATACATACATATTCATTTATAATCAGTTAATTGTAAAAAAAAAGAAAAAAGATTTACATTAATTTATATGAACTACAGTCATTGTGTAAAGTAAAAAAAAAAAAGAAGTAAAGTAGTCCCCAGGTGTCAAACTACCAAGAACACACTTTAGATCCACCATCTTGTTCACGCAGCCAGCCAGCCATCCTCCCCCACCCCCTCCAACACACAGTGTAGTCATAGGGACTGAGTGGACATGATAATGGACTGAGCCAGAATTCAGTAATCTGTCATCTTCCATGTTAACTGCTGGAAAATCAGAGGAATGAAGCGGTAAAATTGTTTTGCATGTGTTTAGACTTGACATTCTACAGGGTAGTTTATGACATAACCCGGTATGGACATGTTTTCCTGTTTTTGTATATTGAATCAATTCTAACGGAACCGCTTGAGGCTAAATTTGCCTGTTGTCTGTGCTGTCAATAGTGTATAGTGTATAGTACATTTACATTTATGTGTAGGCTTGCATGTCTACTCTGCATACCTTTGCTCTCAACTGAGTTATGATTCAGAGAGGACCATGGCAGTGCAAATGGTCAGTGCGTACCCTGTGTGTGTCTCAGTGCTTCTGTGAATGACTAAGCGAGTACAAGTGGTGCCGGTGACTCAGCAACTGTGTGTGAAGAGGTCAAACAGGTGTTATGGATCCCGGCTTCCCCATGACTTTCCCTCTAGTAACTCCAGACCGTAGGGAGCAGTGGGAGCACAGTTGCATCCAGCCAGAGGGTGAGTAGCATGAGTACATTATGCATCTACGCATATCTGGGCTCCTGGATGTTCTCTAATCCCCCATAAACCCACATTCAAACAAAACAGATCAGACTGGATTAATCGCCGTTTGCATTATCCCCCTCTCAACCCCAACTGACAAAATCACAAAAACAGAATATAATCATCATTAAATGTTTTGCCTGTTAGTTGGTTTGAATCTTAGAAGGAAATATGTATTTTTAGAGAACATGAAAACATTCCGATTGGGCGTAACAACTCTGTTTTGTTTCTACAGTGGGGTGGGCTGCATCAATGTGTTAGGGGGTCCCTAAAGCAAGGCATAACAAGTAAAGGGAAAGCACATCAGGAGAGGAATCGGTTTCTGCTACATCAGCACACAACCTAGGCCCTAACCCCCCCACCCCCACGTTCCCAGACAACGCCTTCATGGCAACACATTCAATACGTTGTATAACATCCATTATACATAAAAGCAACCTCATCATCAACTTATTTTACAAATTGCACTGTCTCCAACCCTTCCCCCTGTACAAAGGCTACACTCTGGACATTAGGTAACAAGAACTCGAAATAGAACACAAACTCCATAAGACCAAAAACCAAGGACTGCAAGAGGGCTCAAACTTAACTGGGGAAAACACTGAACTCATGACTGAATGAAAAACAAAAACAGCCCCACCCCAAAACACACCAAACAAAAAAGAGGGGGGAGGGGTGAGAACGAGATGTAGAAGTCACCAACTTGAACAGAAAAAGGCTAAAAAAAGACAAAACTATAAAAAGAAAAACAGAACAGAGAATAGAAGAGGAGAGACAGAAAACAGAGAAGGTTAAAGTGTGGGAGAGGAGGAAGGATCCAAGTGAAAGGCTTTGAAACTCATGAACAGGGGTCAAAGTCTTTTGGTAAAGGTTGTAGTCGTGGAGTTGGGACACATACCCCTGCACTCCAACATCTGTCAGCAGGCCAGGGTTGTGCGCTCAGCTCACTCCAGGTCAAGATTCTAAACGACTTCCTTGTTTGGTGACCGCACCTATCCAATTTCAGCGGCCCCTCCTCGTCCCACGTCACTGGTCCCAGGCAGAGAGAGAAGGGTGCGCTGTGCTGGTGCAGGGTCAACTCCACTTTCACCCTCTCCCCTGCATGGCCTCATGGGAGTTGAAGGGGCATTACTGTCACTGACCAGATCCTGGTGCCCGCAAGCAACACTGGGCATCTCCTCCTACACAAGTGTGGTTCGCCAGCTCGCATTCATCAAGAATGTTCATCACCAAGGGGGAAAAAAGACTAAAAGGAACAAAATTAAAATACAGATACTTTGTTTTCGGTTGGCTTTTTCTTTCCGTCCTCCTGGTCTGTCTGGCATCGCAAACTCACAGTGACGTCAATCTTTTTTTATTTTATGTGTTTGGGTCTCTATTCAATATTTTGATGTTGTTAAGACTAGCTTGCAGGGGCCTGGTTTATTATGTCTCCAAAAATCCAGAACCGGTGATGGTTCACTGTCCAAACTACTCTCCATAGGCCCGGAACATTCTCTCACACACAATACACAAAAACACACCTGTGTGTGTACAGTATGTGTTTGGCTTAACATAGTGCGAGACCCATTGACGTAGATCTCTCCCTCACACCATGGTCTGTGGTGTGGTTTAGCTGGCTGCGGTGTTGGATTTCCACAGTACTTACATATATTACATTTAGATTTAAAAAACTAGAATTGTTACATGCAACATTTGGCATCTTCTCAAGTCCCCACGTGTAAGTCTCAATTGGTGTCCTTTTTAGAAAAATATTTGCTTTTCTCTTCTTTTTTTGAACAATGAAGCTTCTGATTGTAACAGAGAGAGGGGAAGGGGGAGGTATTGAGCTGTGTGTGTGTGTGCACGTGAATGTGCAAGTGTGTGTTGTCATTTGGCAGTAAACTATTAGGTGAGTCATAGAGACCCTTTAAAAAGTGTCATCATTTTGCTGGATAAACTCAGCATACCCTCTAGCAGGCCTGCACTAAGTTGTAGCTACTTTGAGACTAGAGAAGAAGAACTACTACCCACTGTATTTACAATATATTTGTGTGTGTGTGTGTGTGTGTGTGTGTGTGTGTGTGTGTGTGTGTGTGTGTGGGGGGGCTGTTTAATTGCTGTCGAAGACACCAGGACTCTGTTAAATTGTTAAATTGTTAAAATAAACCCCTTTCCACTGGCACTTAAAATCAGGGTCAAAATAGAGATGTTCGAATGGAATTCGAACCAGCACAGCCCAGTTTCACACCTGGTGCTAGCGCGTTTAGAATTCAGGCTGGTAACGCAGTAAATAAAAATAAAATCACCGCTGGATGGTGACAACGTTGAGCAGCTAATCTAGGTGTGTGCGCTGCTAGTTAGCACATGGACAAGCAGTACTGCAGTAGTCAGACATGACACGAATTGCCACCACAGCTGGATCCATAAATGTTTGCATTCCACAATAAACTTTTATGACAACAGTCAGCCCTAAAATGCTAGCTACCATTATTAGCTAGCAAATCAAGAGTTAAAACAAGCTACTGTAGCTAGCAGGAATTTTAGCTGGCCAGTTCGTATTGAAAGCTAGCTAGCTACACCATATCATCTGTTGTAAAAATATATAAATAAATAAAACACTCAAACCTGCCGTCTGGTTTGCATGATTAGTTAGCTAGCCAATAGCGACGCTAACCGTTTAGCGAGTTAGCAAGCTAAATGCATGGTTCTGAGTATGGCTAGCACTGACAGGAGTATGGGTTAAAGTTAATTACAGCATAGTGAGGGTGAATTTAAATTCTTCAACATCTTGCCAGTTAGCAACATTAGCGAAGCCAGCTGCAGTCATATATTGAATACCTAGCAACATGACATCATTTATTCTTTGGAGGCAGTGGAAACAATTTCAGCCAGCCACCAAGGCCAGCCCAACCTGGGTTGACTTAAAAGTGCCAATGGAAACGGATCTTTAGTATAAAAATAAAAAGTTTGGTTGGGAGTGGGCAGTCTGGAACCAGAGGCTAACAAAGTGCTACTCACGTTGAAGTGCAGTTATGTCTAGAGGTAGCTTGACAGTCGTTGAAAGATTCTGAGGGCATTTCTACCAAACCAATTTTCCCATAGTAGCTCTAGCCATGTTTCTGGTTATCCTCCCAACACCCACATTGGATGTGAGTTTCTTATCCAAACCCATCTTCCTGATCCTTTAGTAAAAGGTCATAGTAGTCCATAGGGAACCTCGTATCAAGTGTGCCCTACCTTCATGTAGTCCATACAGTGTATTAGGAGCCTAATCTGTAAACAGCAGTGGTTCTATTATGTAATCCTCCCTGCAATGCTGGATGGTCTTTAGAACATGGGCCTGGGGACAGCAGGGAATGTACTGATGTTCATCTGTGGTGATGTGTGTGTGTTTATTTGTGTGTTTGACAAAGGCCGTTGTGAGTGGGTTTGGTAATGTCATTGGGAAGGTTCTTCCCAGACCCTGTGGTGTTTGGGCTCTCTCCCTCTCTCTGCAGCTCCAATCAGGGAGGCACACCAGCATGTATACCTTGAGGCCGGATCGGAGCAGGCCGAGCCAGGTTGGGTGGAGGGGCAGAAGTTGGGCTGAGGGGGGGGTGGGGGCGCGGTCTTCACATCATAGCAGGATACAGCAGCGACAGAATCTCTGGCGACTCCCCCCAACCGAGGGGGGTGGGGTGACGGGGGCGAAATACGCGTGCACTTTGATGTTAGGTAGATGGGTCTGGAGAGAAAGAGATTAAAAAAAAGATGAGTGTTGGTGTAAGGGTATATACAAACGCATCTAAGAAATGTTCATTCATTTACTGTAATCTGTGTGTCTGTGCACTACGCATAAGCAGCAATGTACAATGTAGCACCAGTGCCTACCCTTAGTCTCTTAATGCCTGCGCGGGTGATCTGCTGGCAGTCGTAGAGCTCGATGCGGTCCAGGCTGTGGCAGGTCTTCAGGTGCTCCAGCGAGGCGTCCGTGATCAGGGGGCAGTTGTCCAGCTCGATCACCTCCAGCCGGTCGTGGGCACAGGGCCCGCTTCCCAGATGTCTGATGCCATCGTCAGTAATCAGCTCACAGTGAGACAGGCTCTGAGAGAGAGACCATAACAACGACCAGGGAACAGTTAAGAACAGCAATACTACGGTCACCGAACACATTGGGTTTCTTTTGTTATTAACACCAACGAGACTGTGGATTATCTAAGAAACAAGTTCTTCCGACATGTATTTCATAGAATTTAAATTGAACAAAGCATGTTTGAGACCAGCTCCTAGGTTAGAAGCCATTAGCTAGTGCTCACCAGAACTTGCAGACGAGGGCAGTGGATGGACAACTGGATAAGTGTGCCGTCCGTGATCTGGGGAGAGACATAAACAAACGTATCCTTCTGGTGGATGGTGCTACAAGGTATGTCAGTGTGTGTGGGAACGTGCGTGTTGCGCAGGCTAGCTCACCTGCACACACTCTTCCAGGTCCATTTTTTCCAGCTCATGACAATTCTGCCAGAAAAAAAAGAAAGAAAAAAACGTAATACAACACATGTACACTAGCATTCAAATGTTTGGGGTCACTTAGAAATGTTCTTGTTTTTGAAAGAAAAGCAAACATTTTTTGTCCATTAAAATAACATCAAATTGATCAGAAATGCAGTGTAGACATTGTTAATGTTGTAAATGACTATTGTAGCTGGAAACAGCAGATTTTTTTTAATGGAATATCTACATAGGCGTACAGAGGCCCATTATCAGCAACCATCACTCCTGCGTTCCAATGACACGTTGTGTTAGCTAATCCAAGTTTATCATTTTAAAAGGCTAATTGATCATTATTAAACCCTTTTGCAATTATGTTAGCAGAGCTGAAAACTGTTGTACTGATTAAAGAAGCAATAAAACTGGCCTTCTTTAGAATGGTTAAGTATCTGGAGCATCATCATTTGTGGGTTCGATTACAGGTTCAAAATGGCCAGAAACAAAGAACTTTCTTCTGAAACTCGTCAGTCTATTCTTGTTCTGAGAAATGATGGCTATTCTATGCGAGCAATTGCCAAGAAACTGAATATCTCATACAACGCTGTGTACTATTCCCTTCACAGAACAGCGCAAACTGGCTCTAACCAGAATAGAAAGAGGAGTGGGAGGCCCCAGTGCACAAATGAACAAGAGGACTAGTACATTCGAGTGTCTAGTTGAGAACGCCTCACAAGTCCTCAACTGGCAGCTTCATTAAAAGTACCCGCAAAACACCAGTCTCAACGTCAACAGTGAAGAGGCGACTCCGGGATGCCAAGTCTCTTGGCAATTTCTCGCATGGAATAGCCTTCATTTCTCAGAACAGGGATAGACGGATGAGTTTCAGAAGTAAGTTCTTAGTTTCTGGCCATTTTGAACCTGTAATCAAACCCACAAATGCTCCAGATACTCAACTAGTCTATAGAAGGCCAGTTTTATTGCTTCTTTAAATCAGTACAACAGTTTTTAATACACTGCATTTCTGATCAATTTGATGTTATTTTAAAATGGACCAAAAAATGCTTTGCTTTTCTCAAAAACAAGGACATTTCTAAGTGACCCCAAACTTTTGAACGGTAGTGTATGTCAGAGATGTGTGTGTGTGATCTGCGTCAGTTTCCACACTCACCCTTGCTAGTGTAGTGAAGCCCACATCTGTGAGCTGAGAGCAGCGAGCCACCTCTAATATTCTGAAAGGAGACAGGACATCCTGTTATGATCAGGGGAACTGCTATGTATTGACGTGTCTGAGGAAATACAAGGTGGGTTAACTTGGGCACTAACCAGAAAGGGGAGCGGGGTGTATTTGAGTCTTAATGTATGAAGGGTTGTATGGAGTTTCTGGTGGTATTTGGAGTGAACAGTGGTTAAAAGCAGGGATGGGTGGCGTGGGCACCTGAGACCAGTGTGGAGGGGTTGGAGCAGGGGTCAGGGGTGAGGTGGACTAGGAGCAGAGGGAGTACCAACCTGAGGCGCGGGCAGTTCAGTCCCAAGGCGTGGAGGATGGCGTCTGTGATGTTGGCACAACCTGAGACACACAGCGACTGCAGATGGTGACTGCCCCGGCATATAGTAATGAGACCTTCGTCTGTGATCTGCTGCTCAGAGGGAAACAGGCACGGGTCACTAGCAGAACTTCCACAGCATCAAACAGCTATAACACCATTATCAAAATGAACATAATATTACCATAACTGATGCCGTAGGCTATGAATATCCATCTCAGAACAGTGAATGAGAATCATATGTTTTTTGTGATATATTTTCATCTCGTTTCCCTCTGTAGTTCTGATCTTACAAGATTGCAGAAAGTTGCGAGGGGGAGCCACACAGAGAAAGCACAGGTGTAAAAAGAGAGAGGACAGAGGATGAAAAAGAGGCAAAAGAAGAGGGAGCTGCTGAAAGATGGGAGACATTGAAAAGGAGATAAGGAAGGAAAGAGGGAGGGAGAGAGAGACATTTGGGGTGTAGACGTAACAGGAAGGGAATTTGGAGACACAGATAAAGAGGATGCCAGAGAAACAAATGTGTTGTCTGGGTGCATTTCACACGCTATTCATTATGTAGGTTACATGGCAGGGCGGGCCTCAGTCCATACTAGTCCCTCTACTGCAGGGCAGAATGCAGACTGACTGCGCAGCCTTGTACACAAGAAACACCCCTCAGTCCGCAAATTGTTTTTAAAAAACAGCAGAGGCAGAACATGACTCATTTACCTTCTATATGGATGGCCACAACAGCTAAAAAGAGATTCATAATTTCTCAATGACAAGCCTATTCAGGAGTTACAAGCCCCCAACCCACCACAACAAAGCATTCAGCCTCAAACATGATGGGTGCTGAAATATCAAGCGAGACACTCGCTTTATTTTGAAGCTGTGAGATCAGCAGGTTTTGCTGTTATGTGACCTAAACACTGAAAGAGGTGCTTGCTTACCGAACACGTCTGTAAGTTGAGAGTGACCAGCTCTGGACAGTGTGCACCAATGTGCTTCAGTGCTTCATCCTCCAACTAGTTAATAGGTGGAGATGGAAAGAAGCGAGAGAGAGAGAGAGAGAGAGAGGTGTGTCCTTTTAAATCCCATTAGTAGTGCACCAAGGTAACCCCACCAATGAGCTAGCTAGCTAACCCCCTCCTGCAACTAAATGTCCTACCTGCTGTTTGGATCTACCATCCCCATCACGCTTGCAATACAAACATTAGCCCTGGTCTCATATCTAGACTAGCTAAGCCCCTCTCCCCTCAGTCAGCCATTCAGTCTACCTATATCTTAATGCCTCATCCTCCTGGCTACAATACTAATCATACGCGATCCATTTGTTCCTTTCACCTGCAAGGGATGAATAACTCTCACCTATCCAGTCCGTTCTTCTGTTCACGCACCTTGCTTAGACTGAGGTAGTGATCTTATGCTTTTTAATGGTCCCAACTCCAGCTGTCCCGTTTGTTGCCCTTTGCCCTGGCCCTACCTGTGTGCAGCCCTTGAGGAAAAGGCCTTTGAGTCCGGGACAGCATCGTACCAAGGCCTGGATGCCATCCTTAGTCACCTGGTCACACCACGAGATGTTAAGCTGCTCTAACAGAGGACAGCCCTCGCTGCAGGGGAAGAAAATGGGTCAGACCACGACACAGATATTAGATAAAAAGCCGGCAAAACAACAACAACTGTGTCCCATATTTATGCACATCCCCTGAATAACCGGATCACCCTACACTTGTACAACAGATGCAACCATCTGCTCCTGCTGAGGAGACTCCCCAGTGTGTGCGTGCGAGTATTCTTGGAGTCCTGGAAAAATCTTGCATCTCAAAAAAAGTCGCAGGATATTTTGAATGGCTTATATTAGTCCTAGAGTCAACAAACTGTCACGAAGAGGGATGACTACAATCAAATCACCAAAAGGTGAGTGACAAGGTTTTTCCAGGAATGCTGACAGTATGAGTGGGAGAAAGAGAGACCCCTCACCTGAGTGCTTTGAGTGACAGGTTGGTGATTGAGGTACAGGAGGCGAGGTCCAAGTGCTTGAGCTTGGGACAGAACTTACTTAGGCTATTACATGTGCTGCATGCGAGAGAAAGAGGCAAGAGGCTTACATGTATAATAATGTAACACTTTAGCACTTTTAACACTTTAACACATTAGCAAAATAGAATTATACTAGACAACAAAAAACCCAAGGCATAAATGTCTGCAAATACCTGTCAGTTATCTTGGTGCAGCCATTCAAACTAAGCAGCTCAATATTCCTGCAGTTCTGGGAGAAGGTTCTGTTGAAAAACAAACAGGAACAGACATATTTGCACTGGAGTGTGTGTACTTGCCCTCCAGCTCCCACATAAATCTCCTCCCCTCACCCTCCTCAGTGCCAAGAGTGCCCAGTCTAGGCCCGATTCCCAGTCAGTCCTCACCTCAGAGCGCTGTCCCCCACCCCCAGACAGCCCCGCAGACTCAACTTCCTCAGGAATCCCCCACATCGTTTCGAGATGTTCTCCACCACTCGCCCCTGCAACACACAGACACAAACACCTATCATAATCTGAGGAGGAGTCTGTTTTATCATCTTCACTTTCACATACATGCAAAAACACATGTGGCAGGAGCATAGGGTAGAGGCTACCTGTTTAGGCTAAACTCAACCATCTTTGTAAACACTGACTGCTTGACTTGAACCCCTTTCGCAGTACCTGTTGAGTGTCTGTCTTACTATTGCTGGCAGACATGATTATACTTGACCTGGCGTTGTTGATTATGGCAATGTACTAAACTTGTCACGTGTGAATACATCAGTCTTACCCTTCAAATGCCTTTAAATGGTCATCTGTGGTCATCCATACAGTGACAAGGTCAATAGATTGACATGCAGTACATGGCATTGATTGTGGTGAATGCACAACATCAATAGTAGTCTAATCAAACTTTCCTTTGGTAGACAATCAACTGCTAAGGTCCTGAATTCAAATCTTACATAATCACGGTATGTGGGTTTAAAGTCAATGTTGTTTGTGTTTATAATGTCACAGACATGAATGTCCACTTTGTTTCCATAAAAGATGGCAAGACAGACAAAGAAAAGAATAAATGGCAGGTGAGGAGGAGATGGAGAGGATGAGAGAGAAGAGGTGAGGAGGAGATGGAGAGGATATGAGAGAGAGATCTGAGGAAAAAGAAGGTTTATGCGAGACTTCCTGACCTCAATATCTCTCTGAAAGTCGAAAAGGTCAATCCTCTGCCAATTACTGCCGTCCAGGGCGAGCACATTCCACGACTGAGGGAGAAAGGGGCACAAGGTCAACTTCACTGGTTTCACTATTCTGTCCAACACACAATTACACACACACTTACACTGAACCAAATACACACTTCAGAAACAAACTCACCCGTGAGACCTGGGCACAGCGACAGAGTGTCACCACATCCAGAAAGGAGAAGATTCTGGAACACAGACAGGGATGGTTCAGAACCCTTGGTACCCAGAATCAGAACCAGAGCCCTCTATGTATACAAGGCTCTACCCAGAATCCCTGTTTGACCCTATAATTACACTAAGAACTCTGCTATGTATGCCACTTTATGTTTGATGAGCATATGACACTTATGATTGTGTGTGTGAATTTATGTTAACTCTACTATGGTTATCGTGTTTGAAGGCTAGATAAATGTTCACTTTTGCAGAGAGAGATTGTGTGGTGGGGCATTACACACACACACACACACACAAAATGTTTAAAAAAACTCTTTCCATGACAGACTGACCATGTGAATCCAGGTGAAAGATATGATCCCTCATTTGTCACTCGTTAAATCCACTTCAAATCAGTGAAGATGAGGAGACAGGTCAAAGAATGATTTTTAAGCCTTGAGACAATTGAGAATGTGTGCCATTCAGAGGGTGTATGGGCAAGACAAAAAAGGTGCCTTTGAACAGAGTATGACAGTAGTTGCCAGGAGCACCGGTTTGTGTCGAGAACTGCAACGCAACAGTTTGTGTATCAACAATGGTCCACCACCCAAAGGACATCCAGCCAACTTGACAACTGTAAGAAGCACCGGTGTCAACATGGGCCAGCGCCGCTGTGGAACGCTTTCGGCACCTTGTAGAGTCCGTGCCCCGACGAATTGAGGCTGTTCTGAGGGAAAAAAGGTGGGTGCAACTAAATATTAGGAAGGTGTTCCTAATGTTTGGTATACTCAGTGTGTACGTACATACAATACCAGTCAAAAGTTTGGACACACCAACTCATTCAAGATTTCTTCTTTATTTTTGACTATTTTCCACATTGTAGAATAGTGAAGACATCAAAACTATGAAATAACACATCATGTAATAACCAACAAATTTGTACTTTAGATTATTCAAAGTATCCACCCTTTGCCTTCACAGCGTTGCACACTCTTGGCATTCTCTCAACCAGCTTCACCTGGAATGCTTTTCCAACAGTCTTGAAGGAGTTCCCACATATGCTGAGCACTTGTTGGCCGTTTTTCCTTTACTCTGCGGTCCAACTCATCCCAAACCATCTCAATTGGGTTGAGGTCAGGTGATTGTGGAGGCCAGGTCATCTGATGCAGCACTACATCACTCTCCTTCTTGATCAAATAGCCCTTACACAGCCTGGGTTGTGTTGGGTCATTGTCCTGTTGAAAAATAAATTAAAATGATAGTCCCACTAAGCGCAAACCAGATGGGATGGCGTATCACTGCAGAATGCTGTGGTAGCCATGCTGGTTAAGTGTGCCTTGAATTCTAAATAAATCACTGGAAGTGTCACCAGCAAAGCACCCACACACCTCCTCCTCTATGCTTCACGGTGGGAACCACACATGCAGAGAGCATCCATTCACCTACTCTGCGTCTCACAAAGACACAGCGGCTGGAACCAAAATCGCAAATTTGGACCGATTTCCATTGGTCTAATGTCCTTTGCTTGTGTTTCTTTGTCCAAGCAAGTCTCTTCTTCTTATTGGTGTCCTGTAGTAGTGATTTCTTTGCAGCAATTCAACCATGAAGGCCTGATTCATGCAGTCTCTTCTAAACAGTTGATGTTGAGATGGGTCTGTTACTTGAACTCTGAAGCATTTATTTGGGCTGTAATTTCTGATGCTGGTAACTCTAATGAACATATCCTCTGCAGCAGGAGGTAACTCTGGGTCTTCCTTTCCTGTGGCGGTCCTCATGAGAGAGTCTCGTCATAGAGCTTGATGGTTTTTGCAACTGCACATAAAGATACTTAAAGTTCTTGAAATGTTCCGTTTTGACTGACCATGTCTTAAAATAATGATGGACTGTCGTTTCTCTTTGCTTATTTGAGCTGTTCTTGCCATAATATGGACTTGGTCTTTTACCAAACAGGGCCATCTTCTGTATACCACCCCTACCTTGTCACAACTCAACTGATTGGCTCGAACGCATTAAGAAGGAAAGAAATTCCACGAATTAACAAGGCACACCTGTTCATTGAAATGCATTCCAGGTGACTCCCTCATGAAGCTGGTTGAGAGAATGCCAAGAGTGTGCAAAGTTGTCAAGGCAAAGGGTGGTTACTTTAAAAAGAAACTCAAATAGAAAATATATTTGGATTTGTTTGACACTTTTTTGGATACTACATGATTCCATATGTGTTATTTCATAGTTTTGATGTCTTCACTATTATTCTACAATGTAGAAAATAGTAAAAAGAAAAACCCTGGAATGAGTAGGTATGTCCAAACTTTTGACTGGTACGGTACGTACGTACGTACGTATGTATGTAGGTAGTGTACCAGTGCCTTCATAAAGTATTCATACCCCTTGACTTTTTCCACATTGTTGTGTTTCAGTCAGAATTCAACATTTATTACATTCTCATTTACACAAGTATTCACACCCCTAAGTCAATAGAATAACCTTTTACAGCAATTGCAGCTGTGAATCTTCAGGTCTTGCCATAGATTTTCAAGTAGATTTAAGTCACTGTCTTTTTGGTAAGCAACACCAGCGTAGATTTGGCCTTGTGTTTTAGGTTATTGTCCTGCAGAAAGGTGAATTCATCTAGGATTTTGCCTGTGCTTAACTCTATTCTGTCACGCCTTGGTCTTAGTATTTTGTATTTTCTTTAATTATTTGTTCAGGCCAGGGTGTGACATGGGTTATTGTGTTGTCGTATTGGTTTTTTTGTAGGCATTGGGATTGTGGCTGATTAGGGGTGTGTCTAGCATAGGCTTGGCTGCCTGAGGCGGTTCTCAATCAGAGTCAGGTGATTCTCGTTGTCTCTGATTGGGAACCATATTTAGGTAGCCTGGGTTTCACTGTGTATTTTGTGGGTGATTGTTCCTGTCTCTGTGTTAGTTATTCACCAGACAGTCTGTATAGGTTTTCACGTTCCGTTTGTTGTTTTGTATTTCTATAGTTATTTAATGTATCGTCGAAGTTTCATTAAAAAACATGAGTAACTACCACGCTGCATTTTGGTCCGACTCTCCTTCAGACGAACGCCGTTATACATTCATTAATTTTTTATCCTGAAAAACTCCCCAGACCTTAATGATTACAAGCATACCCATAACATGATGTAGCCACCACTATGCTTGAAAATATGTAGAGTGGTACTCAGTAATGTACTGGCCGCAAAAATAACACTTTGTATTCCGGACAAAAAGTGAATTGCTTTGCCACAGTTTTTGCATTATTACTTTAATGCCTTGTTGCAAACAGGATGTATGTTTTTACATTTTTGTATTCTGTACAGGCTTCCTTTTCACTATAAAATTAAGTTAGTATTGTAGAGTAACTACAATGCTGTTGATCCATCCGCAGTTCCCCTATCACAGCCATTAAACTCTAACTGTTTTAAAATCACCACCGGCCACATGGTGAAATTCCTGAGCAGTTTCCTTCCTCTCTGGCAACTGAGTTGGGAAGGTCGCCTGTATCTTTGTAGTGACCGGATGGATTGAAACAACATCTATCCAATTAATAACTTCACCATTCTCAAAGGGATATTCAATGCCTGCTTTTTAAAATTCTTTACCCATCTACCAATAGGTAGCCTTCTTTGCGAGTCATTGGAAAACCTCTCTGGTAATTTGTGGTTGAATTTGTGTTTGAAATTCACTGCTTGACTAAGGGACCTTACAGATAATTGTATGTGTGGGATAGAGATGAGGTCGTCATTCAAAAATCATGTTAACTATTATTGCACACAGATTGAGTCCATGCAAAGCATGTCACTCGTTAAGACATTTTTACTCCTGAACTTAATTAGGCTTCCCATAACAAAGGGGTTGAATACTTAGTCAAGACATTTCAGCTTTTAATTTTTATTAATTTGTAAACATTTCAGAAAACAATTCCACTTTGACATTATTAGGTATTGTGTGTAGGCCAGTGACAAAAAACATCTATATATTATCCATTTTTAAATTCAAGTTGTAACACAAAATGTGGAAGGAGTCAAAGAGTGTGAATACTGCCTATGCCCTTCAACAATAGATATGCATGTGTGATGGATTCATATGTAACACATTGCACTCTGCAGCCCAGTGTGATGTAGGGTGAGTATAATGTTGCAATTGATCTCGGCAAGCCTGCCCCTAACCCAAAAGCCCTAGTAAATCAGAGCTCAGTCTGTGGCCCCTGCACCTTCAGCACACCCCCAACCGTCAGCACCTCTATCCCAGACCGTTCTGCTAGTGAGACCCAGGCTTGAGTTATGGCCTCCATTTTCTGTTTGCTCGGGGGCTTTTTACTTTTTCTTCTTTGCTTAATCGATTTGAATGTTTTATAGCCCAGACCATCTGTGTTTAATTAGTTTTAGCATTTGGGGGGAGGGGAAATTGGGGCAAGTGGGATGGGGCACATGAGGGTTAGTGGCAGATGGCAGTTGGTCGGTGATGTTGACCAAACCACTACAGCCCTGGTATAGTGACCCTTCGTTTCTAAGGTGGCTCATGGCTCAAGTGTCACGATGTAACCTCGTTAATTGTCCGTGGCTGCGTTGTGTGGAGCAGGTGGATCAGAGTGTAAATGGCTGTGTTTTGGGCAGGTTAAGATGTTTGATGGTGTTGAGCATGTGGCGTGCCATATTCTGTGTGTACACACGGCCCAGTCATTGGAAAGCCCTTGCTCACCGTAGCAACAGCTCCTTGGGCAGCTTCTTATTGATGACGGCCTCGTCGCTGTTTGAGAACATCTGTGAGGAAGAGATGAAGAAGAGCGTGTTAACTTCCTCTGGCTTCCGTCGCTCACAGCAGGACTGGCCTAGACTTCCTCTATTCTCTCTGGCCCCGCCCCAAGGAAAGCTCCAGCATATAACCAATGATGAACGATCACTGTCATCAGTAGAGATAGGTTCAACGTCAAAGCGTGACGGGAGAAAGGGGGTGATACAGTGAGTGCGATGAAGAGAGATTGAGGGGAAGGGAGACATTTGCTGTCTCCTAATCAAACAGTGGCTACAGAAGGTGTTTTAACACACCCACAAACAGATAATTAGGATCCATGAGATATTCAGTCCCTTGATATACTGAAAGGTGATGTCATCGAAAACAGTATCCTACTCGAGTTTGCAAACTTAAATAAAGACCCCTGCCAACTAATATCAACATGTTTCATTTTGTATAACTTTTTTTTGCCTTGTGTAAGTTTAAGAAACATTGCCTTGAAATTCCTTTACCAAAAACCCACATATCTTTAAGTAACAAGTAAAGGTAGACCTATCAATAAGTTACTTTTACTGATATACGTTTTGTTAATTTATTAAGTGATTAAACCCCCCCCCAAAAAAATAAATAATAATTGGTAAGTGATTTTCTACAATTGAATTGGCTACAATGGTAAACTATACTCCAATGTTCTGTCCTTTACTGAGCTCTACTGTGCTGTACTATACTTTGAATGTCCAAGCTTGTGAAACATAGACGTCTATGATTGGTTTTGATTTGGTCCAACCAAATGTGGTCTTGTTTGGGGGCAGAGCTCATTAAAATAATAACCAGTGTGTAGAATAATACCCAAATATGCAGAGGAGGTTATTACATATTTATACCTTTGTGTACCTATTTAGGATACAGAACAATGAAGAGAATGATATTCATATCCATAACTATGCATTTCTGTGTAGTACAGATCAGGGACCCATGATGAAGTTCTGTTACCGCAATTCCGTTACCGGGTGTAAATCCACTTCACTTGCTGTAGTTTAATAATCAAAAGAGATTTTTCAGTCAATGTGTCAGGTCATAGCTGACATTCCATTCTGCCTGCAGACATCGTTGAATCTTAATTCGGAGCAGATGTTTATAGTTTCTGGAAAATGTTGACACAGAGATTTTACCGAAATTCTGTCACCAAACTTTGCATCTGCACAGTTCTTCCAGTAAATGTGTTATTGTAAATTGTTTTCAAAAGTAGTCCTTGTGCATAAACTTGTATGTTTGTTAAACTTTGAAATCAATGGTTTTTGTTGGGTATACATTTTAAGTGAAAAATCTGAATCAACACAATTCTGTTACCGTGGAACTGCCCTTATGGTTTGAGCATGTTACTATTACAAGTACCTTTTATTGAATGGTTACAGCCTTATTCTAAAATGGATTACATTGCAGGTTTTTGGAGCAGGTTTTCATAAAGGATCTCTGTACTTCGCGTCGCTCATCTTTCCCTCAATCCTGACTAGTCTCACAGTCCCTGCCTTTGAAAAACATCCCCAAAGTATGATGCTGCCACCACCTTGCTTCACCATAGGGATGGTGCCAGGTTTTCTCCAGACGTGACACTTGGCATTCAGGCCAAAGAGGTCAATCTTGGTTTCATCAGACCAGATAATCTTGTTCCTTGTGGTCAGAGTCCTTTAGGTCCCTTTTGGCAAACTCCTTGCGGGCTGTTATGTGCCTTTTACTGAGGAGTGGCTTACGTCTGGCCACTCCACCATAAAGGCCTGATTGGTGGAGTGCTGCAGAGATGGTTGTCCTTCTGGAAGGTTCTCCCATCTCCACAGACAAACAACTCCGGAGCTCTGTCAGAGTGACCATCGGGTTCTTGGTCACGTCCCTGACCAATGCCCTTCTCCCCGGATTGCCCAGTTTGGCCGGGCAGCCAGCCCTAGGAAGAGTCTTGGTGGTTCCAAACTTCTTTCATTTAAAAATGATGGAGGCCACTGTGTTCTTGTGGACCTTCAATGCTGCAGAAATGCTTTGGTACCCTTCCCCAGATCTGTGCCTTGACACAATCCTGTCTCGGAGCTCTACGACCAATTTCTTCTAACTCATGGCTTGGTTTATGCTCTGACATGCACTGTCAACTATGGGACCTTATATAGACAGGTGTGTTGCCTTTTCAAATCATGTCCAATCAATTGAATTTACCACAGGTGGACTCCAATCAAGTTATAGAAACATCTCAAGGATGATCAATGGAAAGAAGATGCACCTGAGCTCAATTTTGAGTCTCATAGCAAAGGGTCTGAATACTTGTGTAAATAAGGTTTCTGTAAAAAAACAAATATATATATACATTTGCAAAAATTTCTAAAATCATGTTTTCACTTTGTCATTATGGGGTATTGTGTGTAGGTTGAGATATATATATATATATATATATATATATATATATATATATATTTGTTTTCATCCATTTTAGAATAAGGCTGTAACGTAACAAATTGGAAAATGTGGATGGGTCTGAACACTTTCCGAATTCACTGTATATCAAATGGTTTGAAATAAGACTAAATCATGTTTGAATCTCCAATCATACTCATACTATTTGGGACTTTTTAAATAACTTGGATCCTTTCCCAGCATGATAGGTTTAAAGTTAAATGTACAAATTGTTCACTTTCCTCTACTATTTGAATATGAAATCATATCAAGAATATATCTGGATATGAATGACTTTCTAGAATTATATTATTATAACATTTTTGGCTCTGGTCTATGAAAAACTGTTTGAAATGCTCAAGACTTACGGGACGGGATATATGTGTTGCCTTGCCGTGGTTACAGTACATGAGCTGAACTCACTGACTGATTCACACTAAGAATTGCTGGAGACAACACACCTCATCCCTTTGGAAACGAAATATGCACAAAGAAAGATAGTTTTTCTATCTAACTGTAGGGTTTCAATCAACAACACTAGGCCACTTGACAATAGGCAATATGTTGATGCATTAAAAAAACAGGGGCGTGACGAAGAATAGGCCTTCCTATAAATGCAACACAATTTCAATTCTCCTCTCCAAACCGTTAAAGTCCATTGTTATTGGCTAGTAAACTACAGCCAGCTCACGTATCTGCCGCAGATGTCAGCTTGTCATGCCAGAAGGTACGGCCTGAATCTTCTGAGTCGTCAGCTGTTGCACTGTTAAAAATAAATAAAACCACACAAATCCCACGCCGCCTAGATGAGGATTAAACAACAGAGTGCTCAGGGTAGACAGACCAATGTCACGGCGTGAACATACACGGGTGGCATTTGTTAATGAGACTGTATTTATCCAAAGCCATATTTCACATTTGGTGCATTCTTTATCGCTGCGTATAAAGCGACGAAAACTTTGCCACAACGTTGAATAACGATCGCTTGCATAAAAAACACGAGGCTTCTGTCAACGTAAACATCTATAGGGAAATCATAGCCTGTATGATTTTAAAAACAGATATATTATTGTATTTGCTGTTGATATTCGGAGTGCGGTGGTGGACTAGCCGAGTCGTGGCCGAGCGAATGGCCCATCTGTAGCAGAATCAACCCGCAGCGGCCATGAGTCTACACAACAGAACCATAGCTGATCAAAGACAACATTCCAATTCTCCAACTCTGTGAAATAACTCAGTCACACAGTAGGATGAAGTAGGCCCGAATATTATCACATTCTATGTTTATAAAACGATGGGGAATATAGGGCTTCGTATCAGTGTGAGTGTGAAGCCTAAAAATCTGTATTTGTGCCATTGTCTTTGTTTTGACGGCACAAAGAGAAAGCTCGGATAGGATCCACAATTTTTTTAAATCAGCCCGGAAACCTATGAATGCTTTATAAACACAAAATATGAAACTATAACCTCATTTAATAATTGTACATTCTGGTAGGCTATTGAAGAAATCAAGATATTGTCGATACTTGAAAACAACATGTTTGCCCTAATCCAAACATTGACTGCGGAAGCTGCATCGGTGCGCAACCATGGACGCAGTTTAACAAACACCATAACACCAATCAAAAATAATTGTTATCTAGCAATCTCCTATATTATAAACTCACCTCAAACCGGCTCCGCGAAACACCATTAACCTCCTTCCCCATCTCGGACGGTGGTTTACCCGACTCGATCAGGGGGATAAGTAATTCGGTGTTAAAAGTGCAGTAATGTGTAGATATCGGTGCTCGTCTTGCAAACCCCAGTCCAAAGCTACCATGCTACCGTTGTTTCGGCAGCTGCGACGGCGAATTTCATATTTTTTTCGGTTTGTAACACAATTGCATTAGCCTACCTCTCGACAACTGCCCCAGCCAACAACCCGAACTCTTATATCTCCGCTCACTAGTTCGCCCTCCCCTCCACCGTTCCCTCTTTATATGTGAACACTGCTTTTAGCATTATCCTTCTTTATTATGGACACAAATCATTACATTTGGTAATAACCCTGGACGAAGTATAGCCTACATGCATTTTTCATCAGGGCAATATTCTGCCATTATTTAGAATTCTATAGATTTAGGCCTAGCCTATTTCTCCCTTTAGCCTAAGCCCTGCCTACATCAATGGGCTATGGGATATCAAAACATCAACCTTAAATAACTGTGATATAAAGGAGGACTCTATGCAAGAGCACTTTATTGGTAGTCCTACTGTATGTGCTATTGTGCTGTCCAGTTGTCATTGGAGCCATGTGAGGCCTAGTTTTGGACAGGAGCATAACCTACCTGCGATTTGTTTTGTACCGTTTTTTGTGTGTTGTCTTTCATGCAGGATAAAGGGCTAAATTAGTTTGCATAAATAATGATTACATACATAATATCATCGCCTTGTGCATATACCTACTTTGTGTGTATACACATAAATGGTCATAATAATGTAGGCATATCTTTATTATAAAATAATGCACTGTGGTGTCCATTATTTTCCATTATAAAACATATATATATATATATATTTATATATATATATAACTTCAATAGCCATTGACAAAACAATGGACAACATTCTGAAACTGCCAATCCGATGATCGAATGGATACATTTTAACTTTGTTGTTGCTGTTTGGGGAAAGAGCACTTCCGCTTTGGACTGCTTCCAGCTCGCAATAAACCAATGAAGACACATATACGTGACTTGTCATCCGATGTCATTATAGCGGGAAAGGTGCATGTAAACACAGAGTAGAAATCCATACTGAGCCATTGCATTTTAAATCAAGTTGTAGTTCTTTCTGGATTCATATTGTCGACGCACACAGTATAAAGAAAAGTATTACACATAATGTCTTTATAACGGAAGAAATGTACTTTGGCTATAATTTCCAACGTCGCATGCACATACGTCTAGCTGCTAAGACGTCATATATCCGGGACATGTGCCGCGTTCAAAACAACTGGGAACTCGGAAATCTCCGACTTCCGACTAGTGCGTTCAAAACAACTGGGAAATCGGAAGAAAATTAGCTCTTACTGGGAAAAACATCGATTTTAACAATCATCCAACTCGTGCCTCTTTCTAGAGCTCTGACTTTCCAACCGGAAGAAAAAAAATGTCATGATTTGCCTTCATATCTTTCAGAGTTCCAAGTGGTTTTGAACACAGCAATGGACAAGCGTAGTTGGTAGAGAAATGGCAGGCTGGTCTCATAGAATAGGCGTAATATAGTAAACTAAAAGCCGTTTGATATGGTTACAGAAAGTAAAAACGAAATTAGGGTGGTCAGTCAGGGTGGATATGACAAGAACATCTAGCAACCCAAAGTTTGCATGTTCAAATCTCATCACGGACAATTTTCGAAACTTTAACTACTTACTACTTTTTATTTATTTTTATTTATTTAATTTCACCTTTATTTAACCAGGTAGGCTAGTTGAGAACAACTTCTCATTTGCAACTGCGACCTGGCCAAGATAAAGCATAGCAATTCGACACATACAACAACACAGAGTTACACATGGAATAAACAACACATAGTCAATAATACAGTAGAACAAAAGAAAACAAAAAGTCTATATACAGTGAGTGCAAATGAGGTAAGATAAGGGAGTTAAAGGCAATAAATAGGCCATGGTGGTGAAGTAATTACAATATAGCAATTAAACACTGGAATGGTAGATGTGGAGAAGATGAATGTGCAAGTAGAGATACTGGGGTGCAAACGAGCAAGATAAATAAATAAATACTGTATGGGGATGAGGTACGTAGATAGATGGGCTGTTTACAGATGGGCTATGTACAGGTGCAGTGATCTGTGAGCTGCTCTGACAGCTGGTGCTTAAAGCTAGTGAGGGAGATATGAGTCTCCAGCTTCAGAGATTTTTGCAGTTCGTTCCAGTCATTGGCAGCAGCGAACTGGAAGGAAAGATGACCAAAGGATGAATTGGCTTTGGGGGTGACCAGTGACCTTCTGGAGCACGTGCTACGAGTGGGTGCTGCTATGGTGACCAGTGAGCTGAGATAAGGCGTGGCTTTACCTAGCAGAGACTTGTAGATAACCTGTACCCGGTGGGTTTGGCGACGAGTATGAAGCGAGGGCCAACCAACGAGAGCGTACAGGTCGCAATGGTGGGTAGTGTAGGGGCTTTGGTGACAAAACGGATGGCACTGTGATAGACTGCATCCAATTTGCTGAGTAGAGTGTTGGAGACTATTTTGTAAATGACATCGTCAAAGTTAAGGATCGGTAGGATAGTCAGTTTTACAAGGGTATGTTTGGCAGCATGAGTGAAGGATGCTTTGTTGTGATATAGGAAGCAAATTCTAGATGTAATTTTGGATTGGAGATGCTTAATGTGAGTCTGGAGGGAGAGTTTACAGTCTAACCAGACACCTAGGTATTTGTAGTTGCCCACGTATTCTAAGTCAGAGCCGTCCAGAGTATTGATGCTGGACAGGAGAGTAGGTGTGGGCAGTGATCGGTTGAATAGCATGCATTTAGTTTAAGTTTTTAGCTACTTTGCAACTACTTAGCATGTTAGCTAATGCAAAGGTCTAAAACCCAAAGGTTGCGTGTTCGAATCTCAAAACCGACAACTTTAGCATTTTAGCAACTTTGCAACTACTTACTACATTTGGGGCGGCAGGTAGCCTATTGGTTAGAACGTTGGGTC
Source organism: Oncorhynchus gorbuscha (assembly GCF_021184085.1). NCBI lineage: Eukaryota > Metazoa > Chordata > Actinopteri > Salmoniformes > Salmonidae > Oncorhynchus > Oncorhynchus gorbuscha. The sequence continues at coordinate 54,641 of NW_025745122.1, forward strand.
AGTAACCGAAAGGTTGCTAGATTGAATCCCCGAGCTGACAAGGTAAAAATCTGTCATTCTGCCTGAACAAGGCAGTAAACCCACTGTTCCTAGGCCGTCAATGTAAATAAGAATTTGTTCTTAACTGATGTGCCTAGTTAAATAAAGGTTCAATAAAAAAGAAAATGTTTTAACTACTTTGAAACTACTTAGCATGTTAGCTAACCCTTCCCCTAAACCGTTAACCTTAACCCCTAGCCTAGCTAACATTAGACACCTAGCTAACTGTAGCTCAGTTGGTAGAGCATGGCGCTTGTAACGCCAGGGTAGTGGGTTCGATTCCCGGGATCACCCATACGTAGAATGTATGCACACATGACTGTAAGTCGCTTTGGATAAAAGCGTCTGCTAAATGGCATATATTATTATTATATTACTAACATTAGCCATAACAAATTGGAATTCGTAACATATCATACGCATTGCAAAGTCGTAACATATTGGGAGAATTCTAATTTGTAACAAGTTATACGAATTATAATTCCTAACATATCATAGAAATGGATGATGGACATCCACAAATTAATAAATACCATACTAAATGTAACGTATCATACTAATTGTGTGTCCCGGACTTTGTTTACTATGTTACGTCTACCCTTGAGTCCAGTTTGGAAATGGAGGTATCTGTTAGATAATAGTCAATTTGGTTCCACATACATTTATGGATAATTTTTATAACACACGTCTCTGATGGTGAAGACCGGTCTACGATAACATTAGTGTTTGAAGAAATAAGTTAGTAGTAACGCCAATGTTAAATAAATACCATAAACTGTCTAATGTTGAGCACTGCGCTGATTTATTATGGAGCTAAATTAAATTATTATTGAATGTGCGAATACCTCATGGAAGCAATAGTTGGTCTCTGGTTGCCATTTGTGTGGTTGTTGGTTTTGACACAACTGAGTGATGTGGGTTTTGAGGTGACACCACTGACTGATAAAAAAAATACATTTGTTTTAAGTCGGTTAGTGTCAGTTTGCTATGTTTTAGGACAGAGAGGTCTCAATATCTGTGCTTGCACATCATACATAGCTAGCTGTTTCTCTTTGGTCGGCAGCACAGGGCTATGGCCACTTTCTGTTCAATTTCTCAATAAAATTAAGACATTAACTCTACCCGTATCGTTTTTGTGTTCCGTATTTTGTTGTCAACTTCTGAAGTTGTTTAAATTGTTTACAAGCTAGCTAATGTAGTTGGAATATAATAACGTTGACATTCATGGAAAGAAAGTTATATTTAATAGGCCCTCTACAGGTGAAACATTGCGTCTCGCCTAGGGCGGAAGGCGGCGCAGCTCCCTGGATAGCGCTCTGGGATAGGCTGTTGCTGAGCTACCATGAAGAATGACAGCCGTCGAGACTTCCGGTTATAGTCATAGGGCGATAACGATAGGAGCGCAGTTGCAGAATTTATAATAGGAGCCACAATGGCGGTTGTCGTCTCTTGAAAGGGCTGTGGATGTTATTAAATCCACTATCATCGCCCTAAAGATAGGCCTGGTTGATTCCCAGAGCCATTAAAAATAAACTGGAACATCTACTGCACATGAAAATACTATAATTTCTGATCAATATAAAATTAACAAGAGATAAAATTATATTAAAAGGGACCATGTAAACAGTACCAACCGGGTCAAGTTTTCATTTTGTTCGAGAAACAACATCGGCTGTTAATGACGGCTAACTGTTTGTTTATTGAACTACAAAACCGTAAATCTAAGGAACAATAACCCTAAACTAAGCTTGGCACCGGACAAGGGAAGCTAAAAGAAAAGGGACTTATTTTTTCTTTCGTTTTTTACCAAACAGCATGCTAGCTACACAGAGCTAGCTAGCCAAATAGAAACGGAGAAGAGCGCACAATGCTCCGATTTATTGTTTGGGCCTTTTCAGACAGTTTCTCTAACTAGCTAAACGCACAGGCCTTAATTTTAGTGGCTTTTTTGGCACTAGTAACCTCGATTTTTCTGCTTTGACAAACCATGCTGCCGAACGACTTGGATAATGCGTGAGGACTAAACCTGGGCAGACTATTTTCTATTTGTCGGCTTGCTTAGAACACTGGATCTCATTTTACCGGATTTCGGAGTATTACTCTCCCGTTAATGTATTATCTCGGCTACAGAGGCCCACGCTCGGGAGAGGTAGGTTCCGCAGCTGACGTGAGGAATGCCTGGGTCGGATAGACACCATGGGACCAAGAGGAAGCCGGAATCCAACAGTAGCATTGCCCTGCCACCCCAAACAACGAGTGGTAACAGCGGGCCACACAAGCCCCTGGTCCTGCCTCATACCTCTGCGGGCAACATGACGAGCAAGGACTGTAACCTTCAGTCAAAGTCGTCAGTGCCATCTTCTTCCAAGCGCAAACGGCATAAATCAGCCAAACATGGACGTGAGTCCGAGGTGGCTCAGGGCCCTGGTTTTTCTGCCCTCACCTCCACAGCGCCTCCTTCCGTTAGCGCCGTGAAGCCGCTGGTAGAATATGACGACATAAGTTCCGATTCGGATACTTTTTCGGACCCGCCTGCTGAAAGAGGGTCTGGGGATCGGTTAGAACCTGTCCCAGATTATAGTAAAGGAGATGGGGGCGGGGCTGTTGGTAGAGATGGTCGGGAACATAAGCACCGACACTCTCGCAAAAAGTCGAAGGATCCCAACAAAGTTAGAGACTCTGGGGAAGGGGGTCAGAGTACCAAGAAAAAAGCAGCAAAGACCGTGAGAGAGGGAGCTCTGGGAAAGTCAAGGAGAAGGTGGCCTCCCTGTCCTCTGTAGCATCCCTGTCCTCCGGGTCACGACGTCAGGGTCAGCTGGAGGCTGACTTGGGGCCAAAGCGTGGAGAGTTGCCCCCTTCCACCCAGGCCCAAACTGCAGCCAGTGTGGGAAGCACCACATCCTCCTCCTCGTCATCTCGCAGCAAGGAGGGTGGCCGCTCCGGGAAGTCTCGCAAGGATAAGCCACAGAAGACAGAGGGACGGGAGGGGCGTGAGGGTCGGGGGATGCAACCGCCAGCCAGAGCACCTCTGCCTCTCAGAAGGTCCGGACGGAGAGGAGCCAACGCAAGTCCTCAAAGAGCCACAAGTCCAGCCCTAGGGGCAAGGGGCAGCCTTCCTCGAGCAGGGGAGCCCTCGCCGGAAGGGAACAGCCCCTACACAGTCCCCCAGCCCCCCAAGGAGAGGGGGTAATGGAAGCCCCATGATCGGTGGTTACAGCCAAGAGGTGGACAGCTACCACCACCAGAGACGTAGGCCGGCCCCACAGAGCCCCAGCCCCTACAGGGAGATGTCCAGGCGGAGTAGGCAGAGGTCGGACAGCCCCTACGCCAGCAGGCAGAGGTCTTCCAGCTATGAGCGAGACGACAGCCCCTACTCCAGGAGACGCTCCATCAGTCCCTATGGTAATCGCAGGTCCTCCAGCACTAGCCCTGTGTCCCGGTGAGTATTATAGCCTGACCCAGTCACCTTCCATTCAGCCTGCCTCGTATTCACATTTATGCTAGTAGTGTAATACGTACCAAATCACACTCTATTCCCTTTATTCAGCACTACTTTTGACCAGGCCCCATGAGACTGGTCAAAAGTAGTGGACTACAACGGGAATATGGTGTCATTTGAGACACAAGCTAATACTAACATGTAGCTATGGACTACTACTAGCCACCCAATCTGTTGGTTATTCACTCACTGTATGCATGGCATGCACCTCCACACACATAGGCATATTCACCAGTGCTGTCTAACACACACGTTGATTCTCACAAATGCCCAAGGTGCTTTTTAGAGGCCCAGTAAGATCGCAAACATGATATTGAACTGGTGTTGTTCCTGTTGATGTTCTTATTGGTCATACTGGAACATGGCCAGGCCACTGGAGTAGACACCAGGTCCACTCTGACTGTTTGTTTTCTACCCCCTTTTGTTTGTGTGCTAAAGAAGTGCTTATACTGTGTGTTTGATAAAGTTGCAATATGTTACTTTTTGGGCAACCTGACCAAATTCACATAGACATGTGAGTTATAGATCTGTCATTCTCATTGAAAGTAAGTTTAAGAAGCAGTAGATCTGTTCAATATGCACTATTTCTATGCTTCTTTTTAAGTTTGGTTTTTGCGTCTTACTTTCGGTTTAGTACACTAGCTTCAAACAGCTGAAAATACAATATTTTGGGTTATAGACAATATTTCACAGCGAGTTTAGTTGGTACAATGATGCATTGCTTGTTTTTTAACAAACTGAAATTAGGAGAACTATTATAATTTTTGCAAACAGGAAATGGTGGAGAGATTTCTGCATATTGTACCTTTTTTAAAATCGTAAGTGGTGCGTTAGATAGCTGAGGATTGAGCCTCAGGGTGTTGGAAAGGGAATGGCTAGGCCAGGTTGCAATGTCCTGCACGGGCTACTTAAAACTATGGTCAGGGAAGAGACATTGATTCTATGTTCAGATGTGTCTGTGTGACACGCAGGGCTGTTTCTGCCAGGGAGTTATTGCCTCTTGCCATGTGGTGTAGAGGGGGAAGGGAAACCTATGGAAGGCAGGAGAGGCATCACATTGGGCTCAGACAGGCAAGGCCTGTATGCTCCAGTCTAGGGAAACCCTATGAGGAGCTGTGGTCTTTGGAGCAGGAGAGGGCATGGGTTGGGGGATAGGCTACACTAGCTGGGCAGCGGAGTGATGTTAGCTCTCCAGGAACAGGGTTGGAGAGCCTTGGGCTTGGATGTTGACATTCAGCCATTTTGATTTTGTGTTGCATCAGTGAGTGGACCTTGAGCGTCTGTTGGTGGGACTTGGCATAGCTGTATGATAAAACTAGGCCCTCCATAGTGATTGTTAAGTTTCTCTGCTGTCAGTAGACTCTATTGAAAGATGCTGGTGAATTATTTTGGTGTAGTCTTTTTATTTCATTTTCTGTTATTTAACCTTTATTTAACTAGGCAAGTCAGTTAAGAACAAATTATTATTTACAATGACTGCCTACCCCAGCCAAACCCTAACCCGGACGACACTGGGCCAACTGTGCGCCGCCCTATGGGACTCCCAATCACGGCCGGTTGTGATACAGCCTGGAATGGAACCAGGGTCCGTAGTGACGCCACAAGCACTGAGATGCTGTGCCTTAGACCACTGCGCCACTCGGGTGCCATTTAAGCATGTAGCTAACTGTAGGCTATTTGTTTAGTCTAGCTAATTTTCTTCAATGTCCCAATTATGAACTTACAAAAATCACATTTTAGATTTAGTTTGTAGACTTTTATAAGTTTTCATGCTCAGGGACATATTCACTTGCTACTAGTTTTTTTTTTCCCTAACCTTCAAACAAATGATGGAATCGGAATGTTGTCTCCACAATTAATGGGATACTTAATGATTTTCATCAGTGCCATCTTCTTCCAAGCGCCCTTTGAGGCCGTCATTGTAAATAAGAATTTGTTCTTAACTGATTTGCCTAGTAAAATTTTAAAAATCATCTACTTCCCCAGAGTCAGATCAACTTGTGGATACCATGTTTATGTCTGCATGCAGTTTGAAGAATGTTGCCAACTAGTTAGCATTGTCTCGCAAAACTACCTCTTAACTTCTTTCATACTGGACACAAAGATAAAAATGGTATAGATGAGTTTATCTCACTCTGCCAAAATCCCGAAGTATAATAGTTATCAAAAGTATGTATGGTGATGAGGTGTTTTGAATTTATGTCCCTAAGCTATTTGGCCTAATGCCAGAGGAGTGTTGAGGTTAACCCACAAGACAGTAGACTTCTGGGGGATGTTTGTACACACATTGCTTTAGTCTGAACTTAAAGTAGCCAAAGGTTGTCCCCGTGACTGACCTAATTGTATGTTTGTATGCTGACTAAGGGAATGGGAAGTGTAACTTCTATGGAAGGAGACATAACTCCTATGTGTAAACGCAGTCGGTGTGCTATCTTAGCAAATAGCGCTACCTCTCTGAACTTGCCTCTAACTGAGGTTGGACCAGGGTCCTGCCTCGCCAAAAAACGTGACCGCCAGTTGACCACTTACAAACCAGTTGAGTGACAGAAAAGGATCCAGTTCGATAGCACAATTGGTGAAATGTCAAGCTAGCTGTGGAGTGAGCTTGCCGTATGGCCTTATCTCATTATATAAACATAACACACATTCCGTAGTTATCATCTGCAGTGACGTGCCATTTGTTGTTTTTATTAACACCTTAATACACAAGTGCACAATGCCCCAGTAATGTCAAATGGCGCCCCTTCAAGTTCCTCTTTCTTGGTGCTCACTCCCAACATCGAGAGAGATAGAACTTGCAGCCAACAAGGAATTCTTGTTTTCCTAACATCTTCCCTCCTCTCTCTCCAGGCGCTCAGTTCGCTCCCGGAGTCGTTCGCCGCCTTTCTCCTCTTCCCGTCGCTCCTCCTCTCGCTCTCGCAACAAGAAGCATTCGTCCTCTGCCGGGGCGGGTCTCACAGCAGCCGGCCCACCAGCCGCTCCCCACCCTCATCCCGCCTGCCACTCAACTCCAGCCTGGGGGCGGAGCTTAGCCGGAGGAAGAAGGAGCGCCAGGCTGCGGTGGCTGCAGCTCGTCCCCCCTCCCCTCCACCTTCCTCACGCAAGACCAAAGGGTCCACCTCACGCCCCCCTAAAGCTGAGCCCGAGAGAGTACCTGAGAGAGACTCTGTCCAAGCCACGGACCTCCAGCCTCCACCCATTGCACCCCAGCCCCAGGACACTGTTGGCGAAGAACACGGCTCTGCATCTCCACCCTCCATCTTCTCATCTCCTGCTCCCCCTCTGCCCCCCGGTCAGACGACCCCACTACCTCCACCTCCTCTGCCCTCCACCCCTGTTGCCCAACTTCAGCCACCTACACCCCAGGGCCAGACTGAGTCCAGCCTCGCACCCTCCACAGCCCTCTCCTCCTCCTCCTCATTGTCGTCTCCCCAGTCCAAATCTCCTGCCCCCATGCCCACACGCAGTCCTGCCCGTTTGACACCCATCCACAAGACCTCCACTCTGCCCCCCCTGCCTTTACCACCCATGCTAGTGGGAGACTGCCAGGACAGGTAAGCCATGAAACGCGCATACACACACACACACCTCTCCTCTCCCCAGTCCTGTTGCTTGGCAAACGTGTAGTCATCAACAGAACAGTCATTAGGCCTTTACTGTAGGCTCAGGTTTCACCCAACAGTCAGTCTCTCTGAAACACACACCTGCCTGCAGTACAGTACTGGAATTCTGAACAGATTAACTGAATGCTCTGTAGGCGATGCTTTAGCTGCCATTAGATCACAAGTATGTCAAGTAGTAAAAACAGGCCTACAGGGGACTTAAAAATGATCACTAACTCCTTGCAGCCATGTCAAATTCAGTGCTTCCTCTACAATGGACTGCACTGGCCAAAATGGCTGCCAAAGTGAAACTGTATTTCATGGGTCCCACATCCCTTTGTCATGGTAGTTTGGGATACATTTGTGCTACAGACATATAAGGAAAAGAAAATCCAAACTCACTAGAGAAACGATGATGCGGTGGAGTCATGACATGCTCTTTTTCTCTCCTTCCTTCTTTACCTTTGATCTCTCGCTCTCACTTCTCCTCTCTCTCTCAATCAGTCCGAAGAAGTCCACTCCTCCTCAGAGGTCTTCCAGGAAGGAGAAAGAGGTGCGGAATCGGCCGTCTCTGATCGACCTCCCGCTGCCCCCAACGCTGGCCGGAGGAGACCCCTCGCCCCTCAGTCCCCCGTCTACAGAGCTCCACCTCCGCCCCAGTCCTCTCTCAAGAAGAGACCAAAGTCAGTCCCTATCTGCTCAACCGAACCCACCCTTCTTATCAATCCCCCCTTAACCACCTATCTACACCCCTATTTTCCACAGCCCTCCTCTCCCATCGCAGCCTATTTCCTTTCAACAAAAATAAAAAAAATAAGCATAAGATGGGACAAAGTTATCATCAAGGGCTTATTCCGCGAGGTAAAACATTTCCTAATAGCAAGTCTCCTCGGCTCTCCTGTCTAGGTTTTGCTGTCCACGCTATGGCGAACGCAAACAGACACAGAGCGACTGGGGCAAACGCTGCGTGGACAAGTTTGACATCATCGGCATTATCGGGGAGGGCACCTACGGCCAGGTGTACAAGGCCAAGGACAAAGACACCGGTGAGAGCCCCTGTGTCGCCCTTTCACTGGCATACCTGTGTTTCGTTGTTCTTGAGAGCGGCACAAATGATCACCACGCCTGCGGTATGTGTGTATGCTATGGGGTGTTGTGACTGATCTCGCTCCCCATGTCCCCTTTGCTCTAGCCTCTCTGTGTGTCTTTCAGAGGAGTTTGAAATTAAGCAGGAGACACATTTCCGTTGGGCGTCCGTGTACATCGGACAAATGTGTTTTATTTGGCACATTTATTAAACTTTTGATCAGGACAGTCAACAGATTTGGAACCATAAAGCAGACATTTTCATCCACCCCCTACAGTGGACAATGACGTAATCTGTAATGTTCATGTTGTTCTACCTGCCCTCCAGGTGAGCTGGTGGCTCTGAAGAAGGTGCGTCTAGACAATGAGAAGGAGGGCTTCCCCATCACGGCCATCCGAGAGATCAAGATCCTCCGCCAGCTCAACCACCGCAGCGTGGTCAACATGAAGGAGATCGTCACAGACAAACAGGACGCACTGGACTTCAAGAAGGACAAAGGTGTGTGGAAAGGGAGACTGTGTGTGTGTGTGTGTGTGTGTGTGTGTGTGTGTGTGTGTGTGTGTGTGTGTGTGTGTGTGTGTGTGGGGGGGGGTTGTGCTTGGTGTATGTCTGTGCCTGTATGCGTGTGTATGCACATCCTCCTTACCCCTGCCTGTCCCGTCAGGTGCCTTCTACCTGGTGTTTGAGTACATGGATCATGACCTTATGGGTCTGCTGGAGTCGGGGCTGTGTCAGTTCTCCCAGGAACACGTGAGGAGCTTCATGAGACAGCTGATGGAGGGGCTGGACTACTGCACAAGAAGAACTTCCTGCACAGAGATATCAAGTGCTCCAACATACTGCTCAACAACAGGTACTAGTGTAGCATGGTAATGTCACTGTACCAAAACGTCATGATACTTATGATACCAACATTTTAACATACCGTAGTACAGTTTGGTATGATATTACTGAATCTTTCGGCCCTACCGATCTAAAGAACCTGCTAGTGCTTGTTATAAAATGTTTATAAAGTCAGTTGAATTGAAGCATCAGCCACTGGTCTCGTTTGCACAGGTCCACTTCACTTTCATGCTCATATCACGAATGGCAGCTATAATCAGCCAGCTTCATCCCCTGCCAGCCCTCACTCACCTGCTTCTCTCAGCATCCCCTCCCAGCCCTCACTCACCTGCTTCTCTCAGCATCCCCTCTTCATGTACATCGATTCCTCCATTAGTTTTTAAAATATAATTTATCCGTGATGGCGAGTGGGGGTGCAGACCCTGATAAGTCTCCTGATAGAAGTGTACATTTTGTTACATTGGAGCAGCGTACAGTTCGAGTAATGTTGATACATTGTATAATTTCATCGCCTGTTATAACCAAGAACACAGGCCAGTCTGAGTGGACGTTGCATGTTAACTGTCACACAGCCCCTTAGTGTCAGAGGGGTAAACGGAGCACTGCTTCATGACAGGCATGCTAGCAGCTTTACAGCAAAGAAAAGAGCTCGTCTTGAGCCTAAACTGCAGCAACAACAAAACATCTGAGCAATATTACTAGAGATACCTTTTTGTCTTTCTAGCAGGATTCGTGCACATTTTATATAATTTCACAAACCATGACGCGGGCAGTTTTATACTAATCCCGAGGTTCTGACGTTGTTCAGTCATTGTAGAAAAGGCCCATGGAGTTGGTGGAATACTCCTTTAATTCATTGCCATTTACTCAGCTGGGCCATGGGCGCTTTAATTAGGTCAGGTGGAAATGTCCGACAGATCTCAACTCCATAAAAGGAGGAAATTGCCATCGCCTGATCTCGCTGCTTTCTCTTCCTTAACTCCATCTCATCCAGAAGTTCTGTCGTCCATGAATACAGACTACTCAGTAAATATACCACTTTATGGTTAAAGGAATTCCTGCCTCAGTCTCATCCATTCCTCTGTCACCTGACACGTGACCACCTGTTCACCTTCACTGTCAGTCATCCTACCTGTCCAGCTACCCACACAGATTCCAATAATCTTTCAATGGTCCTTTGAGCCGGATGATGACTGAACCAAAGACAGGTGAAAAGGAAATGGAGAGGGAGAGGGAAGAATTGTCTCCACTGGAAGGAAGAAGAGAGGAGGAGAGAGCAGCTGAGGAAGGTCTTGGAACAAAGGAAATATCCAGGAGCTAAGCCTAAAGCAACAAAAGGCTTCATCCTCAACCACCAGCAGCACCAGAAGAACCAGGCAAGCACCTGGTTATCTTAAGGATTATGTGGTCGAGGTTCCGACATCAAAGGGCAAGCCCACCAGAGCTCAAAGAGTTGATGGATCAACTATACCTTTTCAGCCATCAACCATCCGCTCTGAGCCAAGGACCGGAAACTGCTTTGGAGCAGGAAAGTGGTCTATGTGAAGAACCTATGGAGGAGGTAACTCCCACTGCACAGGTCGACCAGCTTCCAGAGGCAGGCTCCGCTCACCCCTTAACTAATGGGAAATCGTCGAAGCACTCTAGACGGAGTGGAAGTTCGACCAGTGGATACCCCTTTTGGAAGCGGCCATGGCAGCCGCCATTCACTAGCCCTCAGCGATTCACAGACCGCTGTCCTACAAGAGAGGATGAAACTATTAGCTTTGGAGGAAATTGAGTGTCAGATTGAGGAGGAACGACAGGCTGATTAACGATGTCACCAATTGGATGTGCAGGCCCGTAGAGCTCTACAGGAAAGGGAATTCATTGCCAAGGACCTAGCACAGCAGCGACGGCACCGTCAAGCCAGAAGGGAATTGGAGAGGCACGGATGGTCTCATCCTTCCTGGAGAGGAACGAACAGGAGTTGACCTGACCACCCCTCCACATGGACCTGAACTGTCTGCCTTTCTTTCCCAATCTGCCCCTCTGGTACAGCATGGCACACAGTCCTCGGAGGCTCCGAGGGTCGGGCCGCTCCGCCAACGCCCTCTATGCCAGTGACACAAGTTAGCATTCCTCCATCTGGACAAAGCATCCTCCTTACGCCTTTCCGCCAATTACTAACCAAGGCAAATCGTTCCTTTCGCCCAGGGCCAGGCCAGTCCTCAAACAACAGGTGGAGGGCTCTCGCCCAATTCCGGCTGCCACAAATGGTCTGGGACAATAGGGGACAGGCCCAATGAGGCCACAGTGGGCTCATCAGAAGTCCCGAGTTTATCCTTCATAGCAACCAGAAGAGGCCAACATTATGAAACTTCTAGTAGCCTCAGCCTATGGAATTCCCAGACCCAAACTGTATACTTTGAAAGCAGGAAAGGAGAGTGAATTTGTCCTTTTGGAAATGGCATTGGAGAGCCTACTGGGTATTCACAGTCATCTGTCAGAACGCTACAAATACCAAGTACTAATGGATCATTTGCGGAGTGCATACAGGGCTGGCCCAATCCTTTATGCACTCCGCAGCACCATACACTGCTGCTCTCCAGGCCCTGAAGGCGAGATATAGTGAGCCACGTCCAGCTAGTCCAGGATGAACTAAACAACATCCTGAACACGTCTCCAATTAAAATGGGAGACCATGCTGCCTTCCAAGAATTCTCCCTGGCTGTCCAATCCCTGACCTCAATGCTCCATTCCGTTGAAGGAAGACGGAACGAGCTGAAATGTGGCTCCCACGTGGACAGGCTTCTTAGCAAACTTCCAGTGTACCTCAGAGACATTGTTTGAATAAGGGCATCCTGAAAGAGGGCTCGAGAAGCACCTATGCTCTCAGAGACCTGGCCGCATGGTTTGGAGGTAAAGGCAAAGGTGAAGAGCATCGCTCACCAGGCCACAATCTATGCCATAGCCACAGGGGAAGGAAGGAGTTTGAGCCAGCAGGGACAGAAAAGACCAAATCCCACTACCATGTACTTAAATAGTGAGGCCGGGGAGGAACCCGGAAGAAGACCCCTCTCAAGAGCAAGAACATCAAATTCCAGCCTTACTACCCATATTGCAATAGTAAGGGGCACTTCCTTGGCTCATGCCCCAGAGTAAGAAAGCTCACTCAAACTCAATTGAAGGCCTGGATCACTTCAGGCGAGCGATGCTACAAGTGTGCCCGTAGCCATAAGGCGGAGACCTGCACATTGAGGAAACCCTGCAACCGCTAGCAAAAGAAATCCATCTCACCGTGTTGCATGATCTAATTCCCCAAGCACAGAAGGAGCAGAGTATGCTCATGGTAGGAGCTGCAAAGGAGCTGTATCTCGACCAGCAGAACCGGTCTCCAAGGGTCATGTTGAAGGTGGTCAAAGTCACTCTGCAAAGTGAAGGGAGAAGCATTGATGCATTCGCTGTTCTAGATGATGGGTCAGAAAGAACAATCATTCTAACAGCGGCCACCCGTCAACAACCTGGAGGGGACCCACGAGACCCTTAATCTCAGAACGGCGCGACATGATGTTATCCAAATGAAAGGCTCTGCTGTAACCTTTAGCATTTCACCTTCAGGAAACAGGGACGTGGCCTATAACATCACCAATGCCTTCACGGCAGATGGCTTGATCTCACAGAGCACTCCTGCCCGGTAAGTGTTCTACAGAAACAATATCCTCATCTCACGAGATTGCCTCTTCCCTAACCTGGCCAGAGTAGCACCACTTATCCTGATTGGGTCAGACCACCCACATCTCGTCACCCTGACTGAGCCTATACGAGCTGGACCAGAAGGAGGACCCATTGCTGTCCATACATCCTTGGGTTGGGCTGTGCAAGGTCCATCCCATCTACTTCTCTCCACCCAAGCTGTACAGTCACAGCAAGTCCTCTTCACCAGAAGCAATCCAGATGCAGCCACTGACCTCCTTCGGAATGTTGAGATGCTCTGGAAGATGGACACCTTCTCTCCAACCGGAAGCTACAGGAGGTCACTCGCTCGAAAAATGACTCCTATGCATTAGACCTCCTGGAGAAGAGCACCACCACCACTGAAATGGATGGCGTTCACAGGTATGCAACCCCAATGCTACGGTGCCCAACCATCCTCCTCTGGCAACCACGACACGGGCTGTACTCCCACTACTGCGTGGAACGGAGCGATGCCTGGTGAAGAATCCTGAGCTTGCAGAAGTTCATAACAGAGATTCATAACCTTGTGAAGGCAGGCTACGTCACTGGTGACAGCTCATGAAGAGGGAAACGCACTTCGTGAATCCTGGTATCTCCTCACCATGTTATCCAGCAACATGGTAGGAAGTATAGACTTGTCTTCAACTGTTCATTCAAGCAGCTGGTCAAAGCACAGATGACTGTCTACTCCCCGTGCCAACCTTAGGTCCTTCCTTGCTCTGTGTCCTTCTCCTGTTCCGGCAGCACTCACAGCCATCAGTGGAGACATCAAAGCCATGTTTCATCAGATTTGTTTACTGCCCTCCGACACCACACTGCTCCGGTTCATATGGAGAGATATGGAACAAGATGCAGAGCCCACAATCTATGAATGGCAGGTACTCCCATTTGGCAACACCTGCAGTCCTTGCTGTGCCATATACGCTCTGCAGAGACATGCACGGAGCATCCAGACAGTGACCCAGAAGTATTGGATTCAGTGGAAAATGCCTTCTATGTGGATAACTGCTTACAGAGCATCCCATCCACGGCTGAAGGGAAATCACTCCTTGATAAAGTACGGAATCTCCTGTCCAAAGGGGATTTGAGGTCCGACAGTGGGCTAGTAACAGAGCGGAGGTTATCAGCACCTCCCGCCATAAGCTAGGTCAGTAGCAGTGAACTATGGCTAACGCAGTCTGGTGCTAACTCAGAAGAGCCCACTCTAGGACTGAGGTGGAGCTGCATACCGGATACCCTGGGGTATAAGCACCGCTCATCCCCGAGTACCGAAACCCCCACTCTGCGCACCATCTATCGGACCCTGGCCAGTCAATACGATCCCCTTGGGTATATCCTGCCATACAAAACATGGGCCAAAGTCTTAGTCCAGGACCTGTGGCAGACCAAGAGGGACTGGGATGAACCAATCCACCCGGCTGACCTAGTAGAACGATGGATCTGTTGGGAAACGGCGTTAACGGAGCTCTCTGATGTCCAAATGCCAAGATGTTATGTACCATCCTGTGCTGACCAACTGGGATCATGCCTGGAACTGCATGTGTTCTGTGACGCTTCGGAGCGAGCTTATGGGGCGGTTTCCTATCTTAGAGTGGAGGATAAGGCAGGCCACACCCATGTCTCCTTTGTCATGGCCAGGTCCAGGGTCGCACCCAAGAAGCAGTTGTCAATGCCTAGGCTGGAACTCATTGCTGCCCTTTCTGGAGCCCAGTTGGCCTCTACCTTGCGAGCCGAGCTCACCTTGTCAATCCAACGGGTCATCTACTGGAGTGATTCGACCACTGTATTGACCTGGCTCAAGTTGGAGTCCTGCAGGTATAAGGTGTTCGTCGGAACTCGCATTGCGGAAATCCAAGACCTAACAGAAGTCCAGGACTGGAGGTATGTTGATAGCATAAACAATCCTGCTGATGACGTTACCAGAGGTAAAACCCTTAAGGAATTGGCTAAACCCCATCGCTGGGGCTTGGGACCACCATTCTTGTCCCAACCAGCCCCCAGGCGTGCGGCCCCTCCGCAACCAACTGAAGCTCATGAGTTAAGGAAGTCTGCCCAATGCTACAGCATTTCTACGGAAGCAACAACGGCTCTCCCTGACCTAACACAATCCCAAACACTGCCGGATCTGATCACCGCCACAAACCAGACCTCAGATGGGGTGGCTTCTATACCTACCTCCCTCGCGGCAGAGACACTACTCCTCCAGCCAGTTAGCTTCCCTGAGGAGTTAAAAGCTCTGAAAGCCGGTAGGGAAGTGGCTAAGGACAGCCGTCTTCTCTCTTGCCCCAGAATATGATCCAATCCTTGGAGCGATCAGAGTCGGAGGAGGCTGCGCCAAGCAGAGGTTTTGGACTCAGATGCTATCCACCCAATTATCCTTGCCTCCAGACACCCTCTTACCAGGCTCCTCATCAAGAGTTATGATGAGCGGCTTCTCCACCCAGGTCCAGAGAGGGTCTATGGGGAGATGAGGCGGAAGTACTGGATAATTGGAGGACGAGGAGCCATTCGTAAGCACCAATACACCTGCGTAGAATGTCAGAGATGGCGGGCCGGAGCTACGGTGCCCAAAATGTCAGATTTACCCCCTTCTCGCTTGCGCCTCCTTAAACCACCCTTCTGGTCAACAGGAGTAGATTGCTTTGGCCCCTTGATGATCAAGTTAGGTCGTCATGTGGAAAAGTGCTGGGGCATTCTATTCAAGTGTTTGACAACCAGATGTGTCCACCTGGACCTACTGGAGAGTTTGGATACGGAAGCCTTCCTCATGGCCCTACGGCGGTTTATCTCCCGACGGGGGAAACCCTACGAGATCCTGGCTGACAGAGGTACGAACTTCAAGGCAGGAGAAGCCAGGTTGGAGGAAGCCTTCCAAGCCATGGAACCCAGCCTTCAGGATCAGCTGATGGACCAACAAATCTCATTCAAATTTAACCCTCCAGGCGCTCTTCATTTTGGAGGAACATGGGAGCAAGAGTTCAAATCTGTAAAAACGGCCTTACGAGTCGTCCTGGGGGACCAAACTGTCACTGAAACTGTCTTGAGGACCGTCCTGATAGAGGTGGAAGGGATTCTGAACTCCAAACCCTTGGGATATCTCTGCAGACATCGCTGACCCCGATCCGGTTACACCGAATATGCTTTTGATGTGACGCCGAGATGCGTCACTTCCTCAAGCCATGTATGCTGATACCAACCTCGTAGGCAGACGCCGGTGGCGACACAGCCAAATCTTAGCTGACCATTTTTGGGCCCGATTCATTCGGGATTACCTACCAAGTCTACAGCACAGAGGGAAATGGCAGAGAGAAATGGCCAGCCTGGAAACTGGCCAAGTAGTAATGATGGTGGACCCTCAGCTGCCTCGAGCCTCCTGGCCGGTGGGCCGTATAACTAAGACCATGCCTGGGACCGATGGTCGTGTTAGGTCAGTGGAAATCCAGGTGAAGAACCGGACATATATCCGGCCAGTTGCCCAACTAATTCCTCTCCCTGAGATGACAGAGGACGGGGAGCAATGAGCCTTTTTTGAGGAATGTGGAATTTAACAAATTTCCGGGGTGGCTGTAGAAAAGGCCCATGGAGTTGGTGGAATACTCCTTTAATTCATTGCCATTTACTCAGCTGGGCCATGGGCGCTTTAATTAGGTCCGGTGGAAATGTCCGACAGATCTCAACTCCATAAAAGGAGGAAATTGCCATCGCCTGATCTCGCTGCTTTCTCTTCCTTAACTCCATCTCATCCAGAAGTTCTGTGCGTCCATGAACACAGGCTACTCAGTAAATATACCACTTTATGGTTAAAGGAATTCCTGCCTCAGGCTCATCCATTCCTCTGTCACCTGACACGTGACCACCTGTTCACCTTCACTGTCAGTCATCCTACCTGTCCAGCTACCCACACAGATTC
>NW_025745123.1:0-65000 GCF_021184085.1 Oncorhynchus gorbuscha
TGACCCACAGAGGAATAGCAAACGCCACATCAGGAGTTCCCCACAGCACCAGTGTACCCATCTATTCACACACACACACACACACACACACACACACACACACACACACACACACACACACACACACACACACACACACACACACACACACACACACACACACACACACACACACACACACACACACACACACACACACACACACACACACAGTTAGTTGCAGGCTGGATGGGGTTCAGGGTAAGGGTTATTGTAGGTACTAGTTAATGGATGTGGATGTCACATCTTACTGAAGTTGTGTGTTGGGGTAAGGAGGGGAGGTCTGGAGGCTATAGGGCAGGGTAGAGGTAAGGGTTAGTGTTAGGGGTCTCTTATTGAAGTGGTGTGTTGGGGTAAGGAGGATGTCTGGAGGCTAAAGGGCAGAGTAGAAGTAAGGGTTAGTGTTAGCGTTATCTTATTGAAGTGGTATGTTGGGGTAAGCAGAAGGGCTGGAGGCGGTGTACACTCTTAGAATTAGTGGTGACTAAGAACCCTGGAGATCCTTGAGGAGCCATTGATAATGGTTCACACTTGCACCTATGGTTAGGTTCCTGGAGCATGCGCAGACCAGCTGGCTGGTGTATTTACGGACATGATCAATCAATCCTTATCCCAGTGTGCTGTCCCCACATGCTTCAAGAGGGCCACCATTGTTCCTGTTCCCAAGAAAGCTAAGGTAACTGAGCTAAATGACTATCGCCCTGTAGCACTCACTTCCATCATCATGAAGTGCTTTGAGAGACTAGTCAAGGATCATATCACCTCCACCCTACCTGACACCTTAGACCCACTCCAATTTGCTTACCACCCCAATAGGTCCACAGACGACGCAATCGCAATCACACTGCCCTAACCCATCTGGACAAGAGGAATACCTATGTAAGAATGCTGTTCATCGACTACAGCTCAGCATTTAACACCATAGTACCCTCCAAACTCGTCATTAAGCTCGAGACCCTGTGTCATGCAGGTGAAAGAGGACCCAAAAGCGACTTAACAGAAACAGAGTTTATTCAAGTCCAAACAGGGAATAACAGAAATCCTCTAGTCTGTAGAGGGGAATAACAAGAGAAGCGGCCACAGACTGCAGGTCGCTTCGGGTAGGCGCAGGCCGTAGTTGACAGAGACACCTGCTCACACGCAGCATCTGATGAAGGCAAAAAACACGACAGGACAGGGCGATACACAATCACAGCAAAAACACGACAGGACAGGGCGATACGCAATCACAGCATGGTGAATACTAAACAAGGAACCGACGGGACAGGAACGGAACACAAAGGAATAAATAGGGACTCTAATCAGGGAAAGGATCGGGAACAGGTGTGGGAAGACTAAATGATGATTAGGGGAATAGGAACAGCTGGGAGCAGGAACGGAACGATAGAGAGAAGAGAGAGCGAGAGAGTGAGAGAGGGAGGGGAGAGAGAGGGATAGAAAGAGGGAAAGAACCAAATAAGACCAGCAGAGGGAAACGAATAGAATGGGGAGCACAGGGACAAGACATGATAATAAATGACAAACATGACAGTACCCCCACTCACCGAGCGCCTCCTGGCGCACTCGAGGAGGAATCCTGGCGGCAACGGAGGAAATCATCGATGAGTGAACGGTCCAGCACGTCCCGAGACGGAACCCAACTCCTCTCCTCAGGACCGTAACCCTCCCAATCCACTAAGTATTGGTGACCCCGTCCCCGAGAACGCATGTCCATGATCTTATGTACCTTGTAAATAGGTGCGCTCGACAAGGACGGGAGGGGGGAGGGAAGACGAACGGGGTGCGAAGAAAGGGCTTAACACAGGAGACATGGAAGACAGGATGGACGCGACGAAGATGTCGCGGAAGAAGCAGTCGCACAGCGACAGGATTGACGACCTGGGAGACACGGAACGGACCAATGAACCGCGGAGTCAACTTACGAGAAGCTGTCGTAAGAGGAAGGTTGCGAGTGGAAAGCCACACTCTCTGGCCGCAACAATACCTTGGACTCTTAATCCGGCGTTTATTGGCGGCTCTCACCGTCTGTGCCCTGTAACGGCAAAGTGCAGACCTCACCCTCCTCCAGGTGCGCTCACAACGTTGGACAAACGCTTGAGCGGAGGGAACGCTGGACTCGGCAAGCTGGGATGAGAACAGAGGAGGCTGGTAACCCAGACTACTCTGAAACGGAGATAACCCGGTAGCAGACGAAGGAAGCGAATTGTGAGCGTATTCTGCCCAGGGGAGCTGTTCTGCCCAAGACGCAGGGTTTCTGAAAGAAAGGCTGCGTAGTATGCGACCAATCGTCTGATTGGCCCTCTCTGCTTGACCGTTAGACTGGGGATGAAACCCGGAAGAGAGACTGACGGACGCACCAATCAAACGACAGAACTCCCTCCAAAACTGTGACGTGAATTGCGGGCCTCTGTCTGAAACGGCGTCTAACGGGAGGCCATGAATTCTGAATACATTCTCAATAATGATTTGTGCCGTCTCCTTAGCGGAAGGAAGTTTAGCGAGGGAATGAAATGTGCCGCCTTAGAGAACCTATCGACAACCGTCAGAATCACAGTCTTCCCCGCAGACAAAGGCAGACCGGTAATGAAGTCTAAGGCAATGTGAGACCATGGTCGAGAAGGAATGGGGAGCGGTCTGAGACGACCGGCAGGAGGAGAGTTACCCGACTTAGTCTGCGCGCAGTCCGAACAAGCAGCCACGAAACGGCGCGTGTCACGCTCCTGAGTCGGCCACCAAAAGCGCTGGCGAATAGACGCAAGAGTGCCTCGAACACCGGGATGACCAGCTAACTTGGCAGAGTGAGCCCACTGAAGAACAGCCAGACGAGTGGAAACAGGAACGAAAAGGAGGTTACTAGGACAAGCGCGCGCGACGCAGTGTGCGTGAGTGCTTGCTTAACCTGTCTTTCAATTCCCCAGACTGTTAACCCGACAACACGCCCATAAGGAAGAATCCCCTCGGGATCAGTAGAAGCCACAGAAGAACTAAACAGACGGGATAAGGCATCAGGCTTGGTGTTCTTGCTACCCGGACGGTAAGAAATCACAAACTCGAAACGAGCGAAAAACAACGCCCAACGAGCTTGACGGGCATTAAGTCGTTTGGCAGAACGGATGTACTCAAGGTTCTTATGGTCTGTCCAAACGACAAAAGGAACGGTCGCCCCCTCCAACCACTGTCGCCATTCGCCTAGGGCTAAGCGGATGGCGAGCAGTTCACGGTTACCCACATCATAGTTGCGCTCAGATGGCGACAGGCGATGAGAAAAATAAGCGCAAGGATGAACCTTATCGTCAGACTGGAAGCGCTGGGATAGAATGGCTCCCACGCCTACCTCTGAAGCGTCAACCTCGACAATGAATTGTCTAGTGACGTCAGGAGTAACGAGGATAGGAGCGGACGTAAAACGTTCTTTTAGAAGATCAAAAGCTCCCTGGGCGGAACCGGACCACTTAAAACACGTCTTGACAGAAGTAAGAGCTGTGAGAGGGGCAGCAACTTGACCGAAATTACGAATGAAACGCCGATAGAAATTAGCGAAACCTAAAAGCGCTGCAACTCGACACGTGACCTTGGAACGGGCCAATCACTGACAGCTTGGACCTTAGCGGAATCCATCTGAATGCCTTCAGCGGAAATAACGGAACCGAGAAAAGTAACGGAGGAGACATGAAAAGAGCACTTCTCAGCCTTTACGTAGAGACAATTCTCTAAAAGGCGCTGTAGAACACGTCGAACGTGCTGAACATGAATCTCGAGTGACGGAGAAAAAATCAGGATATCGTCAAGATAGACAAAAACAAAAATGTTCAGCATGTCTCTCAGAACATCATTAACTAATGCCTGAAAAACAGCTGGCGCATTGGCGAGACCGAACGGCAGAACCCGGTACTCAAAATGCCCTGACGGAGTGTTAAACGCCGTTTTCCACTCGTCCCCCTCTCTGATGCGCACGAGATGGTAAGCGTTACGAAGGTCCAACTTAGTAAAGCACCTTGCTCCCTGCAGAATCTCGAAGGCTGATGACATAAGGGGAAGCGGATAACGATTCTTAACCGTTATGTCATTCAGCCCTCGATAATCCACGCAGGGACGCAGAGTACCGTCCTTCTTCTTAACAAAAGAACCCCGCCCCCGGCCGGAGAGGAAGAAGGCACTATGGTACCGGCGTCAAGAGACACAGACAAATAATCCTCGAGAGCCTTACGTTCGGGAGCCGACAGAGAGTATAGTCTACCTCGAGGAGGAGTGGTCCCCGGAAGGAGATCAATACTACAATCATACGACCGGTGAGGAGGAAGGGAGTTGGCTCGGGACCGACTGAAGACCGTGCGCAGATCATGATATTCCTCCGGCACTCCTGTCAAATCGCCAGGTTCCTCCTGAGAAGTAGGGACAGAAGAAACGGGAGGGATGGCAGACATTAAACACTTCACATGACAAGAAACGTTCCAGGATAGGATAGAATTACTAGACCAATTAATAGAAGGATTATGACATACTAGCCAGGGATGACCCAAAACAACAGGTGTAAACGGTGAACGGAAAATCAAAAAAGAAATAGTCTCACTGTGGTTACCAGATACTGTGAGGGTTAAAGGTAGTGTCTCAAATCTGATACTGGGAAGATGACTACCATCTAAGGCGAACATGGGCGTAGGCTTCTCTAACTCTCTGAAAGGAATGTCATGTTTCCGAACCCATGCTTCGTCCATGAAACAACCCTCAGCCCCAGAGTCTATCAAGGCACTACATGTAGCACCGAACCGGTCCAGCGTAGATGGACCGACAAAGTAGTACAGGATTTTGATGGAGAGACATGAGTAGTTGCGCTCACCTGTAGCCCTCCGCTTACAGATGAGCTCTGGCTTTACTGGACATGAATTAACAAAATGTCCAGCAACTCCGCAATAGAGGCACAGGCGGTTGGTGATCCTCCGTTCCCTCTCCTTAGTCGAGATGCGAATCCCTCCCAGCTGCATGGGCTCAGTCTCAAAGCCAGAGGAGGGAGATGGTTGCGATGCGGAGCAGGGAAACACCGTTGATGTGAGCTCTTCCACGAGCCCGGTGACGAAGATCTACCCGTCGTTCTATGCGGATGGCGAGAGCAATCAAAGAGTCCACATCTGAAGGAACCTCCCGGGAGAGAATCTCATCCTTAACCACTGCGTGGAGTCCCTCCAGAAAACGAGCGAGCAGCGCCGGCTCGTTCCACTCACTAGAGGCAGCAAGAGTGCGAAACTCAATAGAATAATCCGTTATGGACCGTTCACCTTGGCATAAGGAAGCCAGGGCCCTAGAAGCCTCCCCACCAAAAACTGAACGGTCAAAAACCCGAATCATCTCCTCTTTAAAGTTCTGGAACTTGTTAGAGCAATCAGCCCTTGCCTCCCAGATAGCTGTGCCCCATTCTCGAGCCCGGCCAGTAAGGAGTGAAATGACGTAAGCAACCCGAGCTCTCTCTAGAGTATGTGTTGGGTTGGAGAGAGAACACAATCTCACACTGCGTGAGAAAGGAGCGGCACTCAGTGGGCTGCCCGGAGTAGCAGGGTGGGTTATTAACCCTAGGTTCTGGAGGCTCGGCAGGCCAGGAAGTAACAGGTGGCACGAGCCGTAGACTCTGGAACTGTCCAGAGAGGTCGGAAACCTGAGCGGCCAGGTTCTCCACGGCATGGCGAGCAGCAGACAATTCCTGCTCGTGTCTGCCGAGCATGGCTCCTTGGATCTCGACGGCAGTGTAACGAGCGTCTGAAGTCGCTGGGTCCATTCCTTGGTCGGTTCCTTCTGTCATGCAGGTGAAAGAGGACCCAAAAGCGACTTAACAGAAACAGAGTTTATTCAAGTCCAAACAGGGAATAACAGAAATCCTCTAGTCTGTAGAGGGGAATAACAAGAGAAGCGGCCACAGACTGCAGGTCGCTTGCAGGCGCAGGCCGTAGTTGACAGAGACACCTGCTCACACGCAGCATCTGATGAAGGCAAAAAACACGACAGGACAGGGCGATACACAATCACAGCAAAAACACGACAGGACAGGGCGATACGCAATCACAGCATGGTGAATACTAAACAAGGAACCGACGGGACAGGAACGGAACACAAAGGAATAAATAGGGACTCTAATCAGGGGAAAGGATCGGGAACAGGTGTGGGAAGACTAAATGATGATTAGGGGAATAGGAACAGCTGGGAGCAGGAACGGAACGATAGAGAGAAGAGAGAGCGAGAGAGTGAGAGAGGGAGGGGGAGAGAGAGGGATAGAAAGAGGGAAAGAACCAAATAAGACCAGCAGAGGGAAACGAATAGAATGGGGAGCACAGGGACAAGACATGATAATAAATGACAAACATGACACCCTGGGTCTCAACCCCACCCTGTGCAACTGGGTCCTGGGCTTCCTGACAGGCCGCCCCCAGGTGGTGAGAGAAGGAAACATCTCCACCCCGCTGATCCTCAACACTGCGGCTCCACAAGGGTGTGTTCTCAGCCCTCTCTTGTACTCCCTGTTCACCCATGACTGCGTGGCCATGCACGCCTCCAACTCAATCATCAAGTTTGCAGACGACACTACAGTAGTAGGCTTGATTACCAACAATGACGAGATGACCTATAGGGAGGAGTTGAATGCCCTTGGAGTGTGGTGTAAGGAAAATAACCTCACACCCAATGTCAACAAAACAAAGGAGATAATCGTGGACTTCAGGAAACAGCAGAGGGAGCAGCCCCCTATCCAAATCGACGGGACAGTAGTGGAGAAGGTGGAAAGTTTTAAGTTCCTCCGCATTCACATCACGGACAAACTGAAACGGTCCACCCACATAGGCAGCGTGGTGAAGAAGGTGCAGCAGCGCCTCTTCAACCTCAGGAGGCTGAAGAAATTCGGCTTGTCACCAAAAACACTCAAACTTTTACAGATGCACAATCGAGAGCAGCCTGCTTGTTGACGAGACTGCCTACAGGGAGGAGGTGAGGGCCCTCGGAGTGTGGTGTCAGGAAAATAACCTCACACTCAACGTCAACAAAACTAAGGAGATGATTGTGGACTTCAGGAAACAGCAGAGGGAGCACCCCCCTATCCACATTGATGGGACAGTAGTGGAGAGGGTAGTAAGTTTTAAGTTCCTCGGCGTGCACATCACAGACAAACTGAATTGGTCCACCCACACAGACAGCATCGTGAAGAAGGCGCAGCAGCGCCTCAGGAGGCTGAAGAAATTAGTCTTGTCACCAAAAACACTCACAAACTTCAACAGATGCACAATCGAGAGCATCCTGCCGGGCTGTATCACCACCTGGTACGGCAACTGATCCGCCCACAACCGTAAGGCTCTCCAGAGGGTAGTGAGTTCTGCACAACAGATCACCGGGGGCAAACTACCTGCCCTCCAGGACACCTACACCACCCGATGTCACAGGAAGGCCATAAAGATCATCAAGGACAACAACCACCCGAACCACTGCCTGTTCACCCCGCTATCATCCAGAAGGCGAGGTCAGCACAGGTGCATCAAAGCAGGGACAGAGAGACTGAAAAACAGCTTCTATCTCAAGGCCATCAGACTGCTAAACAACCATCACTAACATTGAGTGGCTGCTGCCAACATACTGACTTATCTCTAGCCACTTCAATAATAAAAATTGGATGTAATAAATGTTTCACTAGCCACTTTAAATAATGTTTACCCTACATTACTCATCTCATATGTATATACTGTACTCTATACCATCTACTGCATCTGCCTATGTCGTTCGGCCATCGCTCATCCACGTATCTTTATGTACATATTCTTATTAATTCCTTTACACTTGTAGGTAGTTGTTGTGAAATTGTTAGATTAATTGTTAGATATTACTGCATGGTCGGAACCAGAAGCACAAGCATTTCGCTACACTCGCATTAACATCTGCTAACCATGTGTATCTGACAAATAAAATTTGATTTGATTTGGAGGAAACTTTAATGTTTTAATGTAGCAAAACCCTTGACTGGAGGCATGGCTTAGTAGGGACGTGGCTTTCAGATAGATCTTTTCAGGGTGTAAATGTCATTCTTGTTCATCTGTTCTTTTAAAAAATATTTTTTATTTTTGCATTTTCCAAATAAGAACATTCAAAACCAAAGTGAAAAGATATTAGACAGCAACAGGACAAAGTGACAGTAACAGACGAGCATAAAAAAATATATATATATATACCCAAACATACAATAAATAAGTCATAATAAAGACTAAAATAAAAAAATAAAAATAATGAGCCATAAGCTACATGCTATACATTACGTGTGAAACATTATATAAGGGTTATATAGAGATTATATCAATGTGATGTGGGCGAGATTCTCCATATAGTCAATAAAAGGTTGCCAAATTCTGTAAAATGTCTCTAACTTATTCCTCAAGCAGTAAGTGATTTTCTACAGTGGGATACAACTATTAACTTCCGAAAGCCACATTGCAACTGGCAGGGAGGAATCCAATTTCCATTTCAAGGCAATACATTTAGTGGCCATCGCTAGCAATATTTCTGTTAGCTTTATAGTATGCCTTTGCCTAAGATTGGAGTTAGTAAAGTTACCCAGTAGACAGACCTCTGGGTTTAAAGGGAATGCAACCCCGTGAATTGAGGATATGGTATAGCATACCCCCTGCCAGAAACCGTGTAGTTTTGAACACTGCCAAGTGGAATGGAGGAATGTTCCTTCATCTGAGCCACATCTAAAACATAGGGAGGAGATATCTGGGTTGAACTTGTGCAGTCTAGATGGGGTGATATAGAGCTGATGGAGGAAATTAAACTGGATCAGTCTGTATCTGGAGTATGTATGTAACACCATCCCTGCATAGGTCACTCCATAGATCCTCATCAAGATCAATACCCAGATCTTTTCCCATCTAAGTCGGGGTTTATCTAGCCCAGGCAGTGTTAGTCCTGACATAAGAGCATCGTAAACACGGGAAATGGTCTTGAACAGTGGTTGGTCTGCGTGGCAGGGTTGTTCAATAGGTGACATCTTAGGTAGGTTCCATTGTCCCTTGAGAGTCACCCCAATAAAATTTCGTAGTTGTAGGTAGCTAAAGAAGTCCCTGTTAGGCAAGTGGTATTTCTGTTTCAGCTGATGAAAAGACATAAGAACTCCCTCCTCGTAACAATGTTCCAGAAGAGTGATCCCCTTATCAGACCATTGTCTAAAGTTACTGTTCTGGAAAAACATAGGGATCAAACTATTGTTCCATAAAGGGGTTTTAGGGGAAAGTAATCCCCCTCGTCTGAACAGCTCATGCAGTTTGCACCATGCCAGGACAGAATGTATGGTTAAAGGGTTGTCTGTGATGGTTTTTATAGATTTTCTGTCCCATTTGTAAAACAATTCTGCCCCAGTGTCATCATTCACCTCAAGCTTTTCAATGTTCAACCATGAGGGAGAGGGACCATTGTCAAACCTCTGAGCCAGACAACTAGACTTCTGCAGCCCAGTAGTACATTCTTTAAGCCACCTTGACCGTAATCAAAGGGCAGATAATCCAGACCAACCGTAGGGGTTTTGCCGTGCCAGATAAACCGTCTGGTCAGCTTGTCGAGAGAGGAAAAGAATGCTGCGGGAACAGGGATAGGGAGAGATTGAAACAAATATAGAAATCTGGGCAGAACATTCATTTTAATTACATTGATTCTACCCAGTAGAGTGAGAGGTAAGTCCATCCATTTACAAAGGTCAACCTCCACCTTTTACAACAAACTGTCATGTTTTGTCTTATATCATCTTGTCATTTTGCTTTTCCTTCTGTTCGTTTCCCCCTGCTGGTCTTATTAGGTTCGTTCCCTTTTTCTATCCCTCTCTCTCCCCCTCCCTCTCTCTCCTCTCTCTATCGTTCCGTTCCTGCTCCCAGCTGTTCCTATTCCCCTAATCATCATTTAGTCTTCCCACACCTGTTCCCGATCCTTTCCCCTGATTAGAGTCCCTATTTATTCCTTTGTGTTCCGTTCCTGTCCCGTCGGTTCCTTGTTTTGTATTCACCATGCTGTGATTGTGTTTCGCCCTGTCCTGTCGTGTTTTTGCCTTCATCAGATGCTGCGTGTGAGCAGGTGTCTCTGTCTACTACGGCCTGCGCCTACCCGGCGACCTGCAGTCTGTGGCCGCTTCTCTTGTTATTCCCCTCTACAGACTAGAGGATTTCTGTTACTCCCTGTTTGGATTTGAATAAACTCTGTTTCTGTTAAGTCGCTTTTGGGTCCTCTATCACCTGCATGACAGAAGGAACCGACCAAGTAATGGACCCAGCGACTTCAGACGCTCGTTACACTGCCGTCGAGATCCAAGGAGCCATGCTCGGCAGACACGAGCAGGAATTGTCTGCTGCTCGCCATGCCGTGGAGAACCTGGCCGCTCAGGTTTCCGACCTCTCTGGACAGTTCCAGAGTCTACGTCTCGTGCCACCTGTTACTTCCTGGCCTGCCGAGCCTCCAGAACCTAGGGTTAATAACCCACCTTGCTACTCCGGGCAGCCCACTGAGTGCCGCTCCTTTCTCACGCAGTGTGAGATTGTGTTCTCTCTCCAACCCAACACATACTCTAGAGAGAGAGCTCGGGTTGCTTACGTCATTTCACTCCTTACTGGCCGGGCTCGAGAATGGGGCACAGCTATCTGGGAGGCAAGGGCTGATTGCTCTAACAAGTTCCAGAACTTTAAAGAGGAGATGATTCGGGTTTTTGACCGTTCAGTTTTTGGTAGGGAGGCTTCTAGGGCCCTGGCTTCCTTATGCCAAGGTGAACGGTCCATAACGGATTATTCTATTGAGTTTCGCACTCTTGCTGCCTCTAGTGAGTGGAACGAGCCGGCGCTGCTCGCTCGTTTTCTGGAGGGACTCCACGCAGTGGTTAAGGATGAGATTCTCTCCCGGGAGGTTCCTTCAGATGTGGACTCTTTGATTGCTCTCGCCATCCGCATAGAACGACGGGTAGATCTTCGTCACCGGGCTCGTGGAAGAGAGCTCGCATCAACGGTGTTTCCCTGCTCCGCATCGCAACCATCTCCCTCCTCTGGCTTTGAGACTGAGCCCATGCAGCTGGGAGGGATTCGCATCTCGACTAAGGAGAGGGAACGGAGGATCACCAACCGCCTGTGCCTCTATTATGGAGTTGCTGGACATTTTGTTAATTCATGTCCAGTAAGAGGCCAGAGCCCATCAGTAAGCGGAGGGCTACTGGTGAGCGCTACTACTCTGGTCTCTTCATCTAGATCTTGTACTACTATGTCGGTCCATCTACGCTGGACCGGTTCGGGTGCTACATGCAGTGCCTTGATTGACTCTGGGGCTGAGGGTTGTTTCATGGACGAAGCATGGGTTCGGAAACATAACATTCCTTTCAGACCGTTAGACAAGCCTACGCCCATGTTTGCCTTAGATGGTAGTCATCTTCCCAGTATCAGATTTGAGACACTACCTTTAACCCTCACAGTATCTGGTAACCACAGTGAGACTATTTCTTTTTTGATTTTCCGTTCACCGTTTACACCTGTTGTTTTGGGTCATCCCTGGCTAGTATGTCATAATCCTTCTATTAATTGGTCTAGTAATTCTATCCTATCCTGGAACGTTTCTTGTCATGTGAAGTGTTTAATGTCTGCCATCCCTCCCGTTTCTTCTGTCCCTACTTCCCAGGAGGAACCTGGCGATTTGACAGGAGTGCCGGAGGAATATCATGATCTGCGCACGGTCTTCAGTCGGTCCCGAGCCAACTCCCTTCCTCCTCACCGGTCGTATGATTGTAGTATTGATCTCCTTCCGGGGACCACTCCTCCTCGAGGTAGACTATACTCTCTGTCGGCTCCCGAACGTAAGGCTCTCGAGGATTATTTGTCTGTGTCTCTTGACGCCGGTACCATAGTGCCTTCTTCTTCTCCGGCCGGGGCGGGGTTCTTTTTGTTAAGAAGAAGGACGGTACTCTGCGCCCCTGCGTGGATTATCGAGGCTGAATGACATAACGGTTAAGAATCGTTATCCGCTTCCCCTTATGTCATCAGCCTTCGAGATTCTGCAGGGAGCCAGGTGCTTTACTAAGTTGGACCTTCGTAACGCTTACCATCTCGTGCGCATCAGAGAGGGGGACGAGTGGAAAACGGCGTTTAACACTCCGTTAGGGCATTTTGAGTACCGGGTTCTGCCGTTCGGTCTCGCCAATGCGCCAGCTGTTTTTCAGGCATTAGTTAATGATGTTCTGAGAGACATGCTGAACATTTTTGTTTTTGTCTATCTTGACGATATCCTGATTTTTTCTCCGTCACTCGAGATTCATGTTCAGCACGTTCGACGTGTTCTACAGCGCCTTTTAGAGAATTGTCTCTACGTAAAGGCTGAGAAGTGCTCTTTTCATGTCTCCTCCGTTACTTTTCTCGGTTCCGTTATTTCCGCTGAAGGCATTCAGATGGATTCCGCTAAGGTCCAAGCTGTCAGTGATTGGCCCGTTCCAAGGTCACGTGTCGAGTTGCAGCGCTTTTTAGGTTTCGCTAATTTCTATCGGCGTTTCATTCGTAATTTCGGTCAAGTTGCTGCCCCTCTCACAGCTCTTACTTCTGTCAAGACGTGTTTTAAGTGGTCCGGTTCCGCCCAGGGAGCTTTTGATCTTCTAAAAGAACGTTTTACGTCCGCTCCTATCCTCGTTACTCCTGACGTCACTAGACAATTCATTGTCGAGGTTGACGCTTCAGAGGTAGGCGTGGGAGCCATTCTATCCCAGCGCTTCCAGTCTGACGATAAGGTTCATCCTTGCGCTTATTTTTCTCATCGCCTGTCGCCATCTGAGTGCAACTATGATGTGGGTAACCGTGAACTGCTCGCCATCCGCTTAGCCCTAGGCGAATGGCGACAGTGGTTGGAGGGGGCGACCGTTCCTTTGTCGTTTGGACAGACCATAAGAACCTTGAGTACATCCGTTCTGCCAAACGACTTAATGCCCGTCAAGCTCGTTGGGCGTTGTTTTTCGCTCGTTTCGAGTTTGTGATTTCTTACCGTCCGGGTAGCAAGAACACCAAGCCTGATGCCTTATCCCGTCTGTTTAGTTCTTCTGTGGCTTCTACTGATCTCGAGGGATTCTTCCTTATGGGCGTGTTGTCGGGTTGACAGTCTGGGGAATTGAAAGACAGGTTAAGCAAGCACTCACGCACACTGCGTCGCCGCGCGCTTGTCCTAGTAACCTCCTTTTCGTTCCTGTTTCCACTCGTCTGGCTGTTCTTCAGTGGGCTCACTCTGCCAAGTTAGCTGGTCATCCCGGTGTTCGAGGCACTCTTGCGTCTATTCGCCAGCGCTTTTGGTGGCCGACTCAGGAGCGTGACACGCGCCGTTTCGTGGCTGCGTGTTCAGACTGCGCGCAGAAGAAGTCTGGTAATTTTTTTTTCTGCTTCTGCTCCTGGTCTTGCTGGGTCTCAGTCTGTTCCCTGCCATCGCATCTCTCCTGTTCTTGTTCCTGCCCTTGCTGTGTCTCAGTCTGTCCCTAGTTCTCATTTTTTTTTTAGAGTAGTACCCTAGTTTCCCTTTTTATCGTTTTTCGTTACGGTCCTGAGGAGAGGAGTTGGGTTCTTTCGGGACGTGCTGGACCGTTTGATCTATGATTTCCTCCGTTGCCGCCAGTGTTCCTCCTCGAGAGCGCCAGGAGGCGCTCGGTGAGTGGGGGTACTGTCATGTTTTGTCTTATATCATCTTGTCATTTTGCTTTTCCTTCTGTTCGTTTCCCCCTGCTGGTCTTATTAGGTTCGTTCCCTTTTTCTATCCCTCTCTCTCCCCCTCCCTCTCTCTCCTCTCTCTATCGTTCCGTTCCTGCTCCCAGCTGTTCCTATTCCCCTAATCATCATTTAGTCTTCCCACACCTGTTCCCGATCCTTTCCCCTGATTAGAGTCCCTATTTATTCCTTTGTGTTCCGTTCCTGTCCCGTCGGTTCCTTGTTTTGTATTCACCATGCTGTGATTGTGTTTCGCCCTGTCCTGTCGTGTTTTTTGCCTTCATCAGATGCTGCGTGTGAGCAGGTGTCTCTGTCTACTACGGCCTGCGCCTACCCGAAGCGACCTGCAGTCTGTGGCCGCTTCTCTTGTTATTCCCCTCTACAGACTAGAGGATTTCTGTTACTCCCTGTTTGGATTTGAATAAACTCTGTTTCTGTTAAGTCGCTTTTGGGTCCTCTATCACCTGCATGACACAAACTGGCCAGATTGAGTTTATAGAGGTTGTTCAGATTACCATCCACCATTATGCCCAAATATGTGAAGCCCATAGGCGACCATCTGAAAGGAAACTTGTGCTTTATGGTATGATGGTCAAAGACAGACAACGGTAAGATTTAGCTTTGATCAAAATTGACCTTATATCCAGAGAAAGAACTATAACACTGTAGTAGGATCTGCAAGTGAGAGAGGGAGTGTTCTGGTTTTGTTAGAAATAAGATAAGGTTGTCCTCAAAGAGTGATAATTTATGGGTATGGGGGCCCACCTCAAAGCCATGTATGTCAGGGCTAATAGCCTCAGCTAAAGGATTGATGGCGAGGGCAAAGAGGTCAGGGCTAATTGGGCAACCTTGTCCGTTCCCCCTATAGAGAGGGAAAGAGGAGGAGGTAATCTCATTGGTAGCAATCCTAGCTTTAGTTGATTTGTAGAGTGATTTTATCAAATTTACAAACAAAGTATCTAAACCAAACTTTTCCAAGACGCGAAAGAGTTATGGCCATTCAACCCTATCAAAGGCCTTTTCAGCGTCGAGGAGACTGTGACACCAGGTATTTTGTTTTTGTTAGCAAGGTGAATTACATCAAAGAACCTTCTGAGATTATTGGAGGACAATCTATTAATTATGAAGCCAGTCTGATCTGGGTTGACCAACAGGGGAAGACATGCCTCCAGTCTCTTAAGATAACGTCTTGGTGACCAGTTTACAATCCGTATTAAGGAGAGATTGGTCTATAGGAGGCGCACTTTGGCAGGTTTTTCCCTTTCTTGTGGATTACAGTAATCACTGCTTGAGAGAAAGACTCTGGAAAGCAGTTGTCTTCTCTGGCTTTTTTAAGTACCTCCATAAGGTAGGGGACCAACAGCTCCCTAAATTCTTTATAGAACTCTGGAGGGAAGCCATCCTCCCCAGGTGATGTGTTAGAAGGTAAGGATAATGGCCTCCAACAATTCAGGAATTGAGAACTGTTCACTCAGGCGTTCTCTGTCTTCCTCTGACACCTGTTCATCTGTTCTATTGTCATCATATGTTAAGGTTGAACACTGACAGTTGTGTAGCTTCAATGGAGCTTACAGAGGTGTATGAGCTCCTCAAGAGCCTATGCAAATCCCAAAGTTGGAATAGTTACCACTTTATAACTATATGAATGAATGAATTACATTTTATTTTCGTGTCAAATCGCCAATCGGCAACCCATCCCTTATGGGATTAATTGACACATAAACAATCATTACAATAATTCACTATGGTATTTTAATTATACTTCTTCTTCCTGTGTTCTCTACATTGCACATCGCATAAAGTGGTGTTTTGCGGGTACTATTTAATGAAGCTGCCAGTTGAGGACTTTTTGAGGCGTCTGTTTCTCAAACTAGACACTAATGTACTTGTCCTCTTGCTCAGTGGTACATTGGGGCCTACCACTGTTCTGCGAAGGGAGTAGTACACAGTGTTGTATGAGATCTTCAATTTCTTAGCAATTTCTCACATGGAATAGCCTTAATATCTCAGAACAAGAATAGACTGACGAGTTTCAGAAGAAAGGACTTTGTTTCTGGACATTTTGAGCCTGTAATCGAACCCACAAGTGCTAATGCTCCAGATACTCAACTAGTCTAAAGAAGGACAGTTTGATTGCTTCTTTAATGAGAACAACAGTTTTCAGCTGGACATTTCGAAGTGACCCCAAACTTTTGAAAGGTATTGTATGTATATGTAATCAGTAATGTTAATATCATTCTTATTTTATTAGAATATGTAATATGCAGTGTATAAACCTAACATGATGAGCAGGAATGACATTTACTCATAATGGGTGGCCAAATAAGCCATGCCTCCAATCTTCTGATAGGCTCGCAGCCTCTACAATATATTATTGAAAAAGTTCAAAATTGAACCCCTCCCATCACAAAAAGGTTCCGGTTTCAACCTTTAAACAGGTTGAAACCTGTTTAAAGGTTTCTACGGAGCTGTGAGGGGAACGGCACCTCAGTACCTCCAGGCTCTGATCAGGCCCTACACCCAAACAAGGGCACTGCGTTCATCCACCTCTGACCTGCTCGCCTCCCTACCACTGAGGAAGTACAGCTCCCGCTCAGCCCAGTCAAAACTGTTCGCTGCGCTGGCCCCCCAATGGTGGAACAAACTCCCTCACGACGCCAGGACGGCGGAGTCAATCACCACCTTCCGGAGACACCTGAAACCCCACCTCTTTAAGGAATACCTAGGATAGGATAAGTAATCCCTCTCACCCCCCCCCCCTTTAAGATTTAGATGCACTATTGTAAAGTGACTGTTCCACTGGATGTCATAAGGTGAATGCACCAATTTGTAAGTCGCTCTGGATAAGAGCGTCTGCTAAATGACTTAAATGTACATGTAAATGTCATGTAAATGGGTTCCTCAAAGACCAGTGGTTTTGAACTGGAAAAGTTTCCTGTGTGGCAATGTTTTGAATCTCAGAAGGTTCTTCCAGGCTCCTTTTCTCATAAGAGTGTAGAGGTATATGGGTTAGTGTCAGGGGTATCTTACTGCAGTGGTGTGTTGGGGTAAGGAGGAGGGTTGGAGGCGGTAGGGCAGGGCCGTCACTCTGAAGGACACGGTAGAGTTGAGGAGGTATATGGGTTAGTGTCAGGGGTATCTTACTGCAGTGGTGTGTTGGGGTAAGGAGGAGGGTTGGAGGCGGTAGGGCAGGGCCGTCACTCTGAAGGACACGGTAGAGTTGAGGAGGTATATGGGTTAGTGTCAGGGGTATCTTACTGCAGTGGTGTGTTGGGGTAAGGAGGAGGGTTGGAGGCGGTAGGGCAGGGCCGTCACTCTGAAGGACACGGTAGAGTTGAGGAGGTATATGGGTTAGTGTCAGGGGTATCTTACTGCAGTGGTGTGTTGGGGTAAGGAGGAGGGTTGGAGGCGGTAGGGCAGGGCCGTCACTCTGAAGGACACGGTAGAGTTGAGGAGGTATGGGTCGTTACGTCTCTGCAAGGTGAATAGATGTTATAGATACTTCATTTCTTAATACTAATAATAACATTAATACATACAATAATACTAATACTCCCATTAGTATATAAGTCTGGGATTATGTTTGTGTGCTTGTGCTCACCTGGAGGAAGGTGTGAGCCCAGAGTCGGGAGCGGATCTTGACTACAGCGCTCTGACCACGGTCCAACCGCCCGACCACACACAGAACTCTTAGACAAATGATGTTACTGCAGTTCTACAGAGAGAGAGAGAGAGAGTTCATATACATTCCAAAACTGCTGCTGTATAGTAATACCAAACAAGCTGACACTGAAAGTAAGTACCAGGGTCTTGCTGCTGTAGGGCTGGGCAGCATTGGTGGCTCGTCTGTAGCGGTGAGGAGAGCTACTGTTCCTCAGAAAGCCCAACAGTTCTGGAGTGTCCTGGACAGAGGATGTCTGAGAGAGAGAGACAGAAAGAGAGATAGAGCGAGTGTGAGAGCGAGAAGGAGAAGAGATAATGAAGTCACATTTTTACAAACCACTTTTAAGACCAACCAATCATCTAAAACATAAAACACAGGTACACACTTACAGTACCTTGCTAGAGTTATCACATTTTTATTATAATCTTTTTAAAGTTCATTTTTATTAGACTTTGACATTACATAGTATTTTGTCTAAACAAAAAATTACAATGAAGTCCATTTGAATCCCACTTTCTAACACAATAAAATGTGAAGAAATCCAAGGGGTTTGAACACTTTTGGAAGGCATACATAAGCCTACACATTGTAGATGACACACTGTCTAGTAGCCTGATCAGCAGCCTTGTAGTCAGTTTTCTACCTTGTGGAAAAAGAAGAGACCAAACAACACAGGGGTTACTCTGGTTCTCTTGATGTTCGATCAGATGCCCTTGGTGCTATTTTTCTACACCCACCACATGTTGACTTCTCACGTAGTGGGCTAGTTCTTGTTGACGTGTTTCTATAAAGATTCCCCATTCTGCCCCCCCCCCCCCCCTTCTTTATGATGGTACTGAGACTCATAGACATTACATTATCATTGAACTAAGGCATCATTCAAAATGAGGGGTGTTGTAGCTATGCTGGTGCTGATGTTCTATCTGTCTGGGGCCTGGGCTGAGGGAGAGAGTAAAGGAGGGACGGATCAGATTGACCAGAACATTCTATTCACTACCATAGATGCTGTCTGGGATGAGCTGCATCACCCGAGACTCATGCTGAACAACACAAAGAAACGAGTCGAGAAGTTGGAGAATAAGAACACAGGTACTGTAGTAATGCACATATAGACAGAGAAAGAAAGAACAAAGGTAGCCTCACGTATAATAATACAGGTAATGAAACCTGCGAAAGTAAGTAGCGCTTGCTTAACTCTCATTCTGTATTGATTGATAAGTTTGGACATTTATGTTGGTGCCATTTCAGTCCTGGGGGGGGGGCAGGGTGGTCAAGCTGAAGACAGAGAACACAGATAATCATCGTTAGATGTCATTTCTTAAATGGATTTAGATAATAATTCACTCAATAGAAAGGTCAGCTGCTGAAATGGATCATACACAGGCTACAGTATATCGTTATCGTTAAAGCTCAAGCAGCAGAACTGACAGAACTAGACGACAGACAGAGTGCCAATGTGATACTGACGTTCCATTTACAGATCTAGAACGAAGGTGATAACAAAATGCTAATTTGACAAAATGCGATTTAGTTCATTAGCTCAATCAAAAATGTACAGCTGTGGATTTTGCTGGACATATTATGGTAATGTACAAGACACATTTGCTTAGGATTTCAGCCCAGAGTTACCGCAAAGGGATTGCTTAGCACAGGGGTTCCCATCTTTCTTTAAAGGTAGACTTCATAAGAACTACTGTGCCGCAGATGAGCATAGCTAATTTCAGGGAGAAATAAACAAAGCTTTGTTTTAGCTGCATCTCAGCTATATATTTTCATGCTATTTCAGTCCTGGAGGCCAGAGTCACAGCCAGAGAGAGCCAGGTGGTGGAACTGAAGAAAGAGAATGCAGGTAATAAGGAGACTACTATGAATAAACATGATGTACCACTTTCTTTTTTTTTGCATATGAGATGTATGATTCTGTATGTGAAGTTGTGAACTTGTCATTTTAAAAAGCTCACCAATTCACCAGTGGATACAGTTACTACTAGAAGTTGTTGATCCATCTTCAGTTCTCTCATACCACAACCATTAAACTCTGTAACTGTTTTAAAAATCACCATTGGTCTCAAAGTGAAATGCCTGAGCGGTTTCCTTTTTAATTATATATATTTTTTTAAACTTTATTTAACTCTGCAAGTCAGTTAAGAACAAATTCTTATTTACAATGACGGCCTACACCGGCCAAACCCGGATGACACTGGGCCAATTGTACGCCGCCCGATGGGACTCCCAATCACTGCTGGATGTGAAACAGCCTGGATTTGTTTCCTTCCTCTCTACAACTGAGTTAGGAAGGACACCTATATCTTGTAGTGACAGGATGTAAGCCTAATTAATAACTTTAAAATGCTCAAAGGGATTTTCAGCGTCTGCTTTTTAAAAATTTGTACACATCTACCAATCGGTGGCCTTCTTTGCGAAGCATTGAAAAACCTCCCTGGCCTTTGTGGTTGAATCTGTGCTTGAAATACACTACTCGATTGAGGGACCTTACAGATAATTGTATATGTGGGGTACAGTAGTCATTCAAAAATCATGTTAACCAATTTTATTGGTTTAGCGTTAATTACTCTCATACTACTTCAGCCCTGGAGGCCAGATCGACAGCCAGTGAGAGCCGGGTGGCGGAACTGAACAAAGAGAATGTAGGTACAGTAAGATAAGCTATATGGTGCAAACGTGTGTTTTTCTGTTCATTTAGCGTTAATTACTCTCATACTACTTCAGCCCTGGAGGCCAGATCGACAGCCAGTGAGAGCCAGCTGAAGGATCTGAAGGGGAAGAATGCAGGTGACTAAAATGTTTTACTTGTAAGAACTACTACATACTGTGTATTCCTCACCTGAACATGATTCAGCTCATTTCAGGATATGAAAAGCAATGTGATGTAACAAAGCTACATCAGGGTTCATTGTTTTTATCATTAAAAAAATGATAGACCTGGAGGCCAGAGTGACAACCAGTGAGAACCAGTGAGAACCAGTGAGAACCAGTGACAACCAGTGAGAACCAGGTGGAAGACTTGAAGAAAGAGATTGCAGGTAATAACGAGATGTTTAAAAAATAGATATTGAGTTAACTTTCTCAATAGAAACAACAACATATTGAATATTGCCTATTACATATGGATGTTACATATCGTCTACTATGTTTATATGATTCCAGGCCAAGCAGCACTAATGTTATCCTTGGGAAGCCGACTAACAGCAAATGGCAAGGGCCATAATGTTAGGATGTAATCAAGCAAAGCAATGTTACAAAGCTACATCACAGTTGATTGTTTCCTTGTATGCCATATTTTCTAGCCCTGGAGGCCAGAGTGACAGTCAGTGAGAGTCATGTGGCAGAATTGAAGGGAAACAACGCAGGTGACTATTTATCTTTACTTATAGGCCCTACCACATATTAGGTCTCACTTTAACATGATTCCGTTTATTTCAGGATATTATAAAGCTACATCTTGGTTTAACCTTTTATATCATACATTTTGTTCCTGCATAAACTATTTTCTAGCCCTGGAGGCCAGAGTGACAGCCAGTGAGAGACAGGTGGAGCAGCTGGAGAAAGAGAATGCAGGTAATGATTACATGTGAATTGAAAATAATTCAGTTAATAATTAATTGCCTAGAAAGATTAACAACTTTGGATATTGACTCATATGATTAAAGACCAAGCAGCACAACTGTTATCCTTGGGAAGCAGAGTGACAACCCTTCAGAGCCAGGTGGCAGAACTGAATAAAGCGAATGCAGGTGACTCAAATGTTTCACTTATAAGAAGGACGACATGTATTCTTCACCTGAACATAATAAGATTCCGCTCATTTCAAGATATGAAAAACCAAAGTGATGTAACAAAGCTACATAATTTTCTAAATAAATGATTTTCTTGCTAAATGATCTCCTAGCTCTGGAGGCCAGAGTAACAGCCAGTGAGAACCAGGTGGCAGAACTGATGGGAAAGAATACAGGTGGCATTTTTTTTTACTTATCAGAGCTCAGAGCTACTACATGTGTGCCTCACCTGAACATGATTCAGCTAATGTTAGGACGTGACAAAGCTACATCACAGTTGATTGTTTTCTTGTAAGCATTATTTTCTAGCCCTGAAGACCAGAGTGTCAGTCAGTGAGAAGCATGTGGCAGAACTGAAGGCGAAGAATGCAGGTGACTCTATACACTATATATACAAAAGTATGTGGACACCCATTCAAATTAGTGTATTTGTCTATTTCAGCCACACCGTTGCTGACAGGTGTATAAAATCGAGCACACCGCCATGCAATCTCCATAGACAAACATTGACAATAGAATGGCCTTACTGATGAACTCACTGACTTTCAACGTGGCACCGTCATAGGATGCCACCTTTCCAACAAGACAGTTTGTCAAATTTGTGCCCTGCTAGAGCTGCCCTGGGCAACTGTAAGTTCTGTTATTGTGAAGTGGAAACGTCTAGGAGCAACAACGGTTCAGCTGCTAAGTGGTAGGCCATACAAGCTTACAGAACGGGGCCGCTTAGTGCTGAAGCATGTAGCGCATAAAAATAATCTGTCCTTGGTTGCAGCACTCACTCCTGAGTTCCAAACTGCCTCTGGAAGCAACGCCAGCACAGGAACTGTTAGTCGGGAGCTTCATGAAATGGGTTTCCGTGGCCAAACAGCTGCACACAAGCCTAAGATCACCATGCACAGTGCCAAGCGTTGGCTGGAGGGGTGTAAAGCTCGCCACCATTGAACTCTGGAGCAGTGGTAACACGTTCTCTGGACAAATGAATCACGCTTCACCATCTGGCAGTCCGACGGACGAATCTGGGTATGGTGGATGCCAGGAGTTACCTGCTACCTGCCCCAATGAATAATGCCGACTGTACAGTTTGGTGGAAGAGGTATAATGGTCTGGGGCAGTTTTTCATGGTTCGAGCTAGATCTAGTGAAATGAAACCTTAATGCTACATCATACAATTACATTCTAGATGATTCTGTGCTTCCAACTTTGTGACAACAGTTTGGGGAAGGACCTTTCCTGTTTCAGCATGACAATGCCCCTGTGCCCAAAGCAAGGTCCAAACAGAAAAGGTTTTTCCGAGATCGGTGTGGAAGAACTTGACTGGCCTGCACAGAGCCCTGACCTCAACCCCATCGAACACCTTCAGGATGAATTGGAACGCCGACTGTGAGCCAGGCCTAATCGCCCAATGTCATTGCCCGACCTCACTAATGCTCTTGCTGCTGAATGGAAGCAAGTCCCTGCAGCAATGTTCTAACGTCTAGTGGAAAACCTTCCCAGAAGAGTGGAGGCTGTTATAGCAGCAAAGGGTGGAACAACTCCATATTAATGCCCATGATTTTGGAATGAGATGTTCAATGAGCAGGTGTCCACATACCTTTGGTAATGTAGTGCATCTTTACATATAAGAACTACCACACATAGGTCTCAATTTAACATGATTCAGCTTATTTCAGGATATGATAAAGCTACATCTTGGTTTAACATTTTTTTATCATAAATTATGATAAAACAAACTATTTTCTAGCCCTGGAGGCCAGAGTGACAGCCAGTGAGAGACAGGTGGAGGAGCTGGAGAAAGAGAATGCAGGTAATGATTACATGTGAATTGAAAATAATTCAGGTAATAATTAATTGCCTAGAAAGATGAACAACTTTGGATATTGACTCATATGATTCAAGACCAAGTAGCTGAACTGTTATCCTTGGGAAGCAGAGTGACAACCCTTCAGAGCCAGGTGGCAGAACTGAAGAAAGAGAATGCAGGTAACAAGAAGTGTTTTGAAAAACTATTGAGTTAATAATTTACTCAATAGAAAAAAGCACAGCTCTGGATATTGTTTATTGCCTCTCTACAATGTTTATATCATTTCAGCCCAAGCAGTAGAACTGTCAGACTTGAAGAACAGATTGACAACCAGTGAGAGTCAGGTAGCTGAACTGAAGAACAGATTGACAACCAGTGAGAGTCAGGTAGCTGAACTGAAGAACAGATTGACAACCAGTGAGAGTCAGGTAGCTGAACTGAAGAACAGATTGACAACCAGTGAGAGTCAGGTAGCTGAACTGAAGAACAGATTGACAACCAGTGAGAGTCAGGTAGCTGAACTGAAGAACAGATTGACAACCAGTGAGAGTCAGGTAGCTGAACTGAAGAACAGATTGACAACCAGTGAGAGTCAGGTAGCTGAACTGAAGAACAGATTGACAACCAGTGAGAGTCAGGTAGCTGAACTGAAGAACAGATTGACAACCAGTGAGAGTCAGGTAGCTGAACTGAAGAACAGATTGACAACCAGTGAGAGTCAGGTAGCTGAACTGAAGAACAGATTGACAACCAGTGAGAGTCAGGTAGCTGAACTGAAGAACAGATTGACAACCAGTGAGAGTCAGGTAGCTGAACTGAAGAACAGATTGACAACCAGTGAGAGTCAGGTAGCTGAACTGAAGAACAGATTGACAACCAGTGAGAGTCAGGTAGCTGAACTGAAGAACAGATTGACAACCAGTGAGAGTCAGGTAGCTGAACTGAAGAACAGATTGACAACCAGTGAGAGTCAGGTAGCTGAACTGAAGAACAGATTGACAACCAGTGAGAGTCAGGTAGCTGAACTGAAGAACAGATTGACAACCAGTGAGAGTCAGGTAGCTGAACTGAAGAACAGATTGACAACCAGTGAGAGTCAGGTAGCTGAACTGAAGAACAGATTGACAACCAGTGAGAGTCAGGTAGCTGAACTGAAGAACAGATTGACAACCAGTGAGAGTCAGGTAGCTGAACTGAAGAACAGATTGACAACCAGTGAGAGTCAGGTAGCTGAACTGAAGAACAGATTGACAACCAGTGAGAGTCAGGTAGCTGAACTGAAGAACAGATTGACAACCAGTGAGAGTCAGGTAGCTGAACTGAAGAACAGATTGACAACCAGTGAGAGTCAGGTAGCTGAACTGAAGAACAGATTGACAACCAGTGAGAGTCAGGTAGCTGAACTGAAGAACAGATTGACAACCAGTGAGAGTCAGGTAGCTGAACTGAAGAACAGATTGACAACCAGTGAGAGTCAGGTAGCTGAACTGAAGAACAGATTGACAACCAGTGAGAGTCAGGTAGCTGAACTGAAGAACAGATTGACAACCAGTGAGAGTCAGGTAGCTGAACTGAAGAACAGATTGACAACCAGTGAGTGTCATGCAGGTGAAAGAGGACCCAAAAGCGACTTAACAGAAACAGAGTTTATTCAAGTCCAAACAGGGAATAACAGAAATCCTCTAGTCTGTAGAGGGGAATAACAGGAGAAGCGGCCACAGACTGCAGGTCGCTTCGGGTAGGCGCAGGCCGTAGTTGACAGAGACACCTGCTCACACGCAGCATCTGATGAAGGCAAAAAACACGACAGGACAGGGCGATACACAATCACAGCACGGTGAATTCTAAACAAGGAACCGACAGGACAGGAACGGAACACAAAGGAATAAATAGGGACTCCAATCAGGGAAAGGATCGGGAACAGGTGTGGGAAGACTAAATGATGATTAGGGAATAGGAACAGCTGGGAGCAGGAACGGAACGATAGAGAGAAGAGAGAGCGAGAGAGTGAGAGAGGGAGGGGAGAGAGGGATAGAAAGAGGGAAAGAACCTAATAAGACCAGCAGAGGGAAACGAATAGAATGGGGAGCACAGGGACAAGACATGATAATAAATGACAAACATGACAGTACCCCCCACTCACCGAGCGCCTCCTGGCGCACTCGAGAGGAATCCTGGCGGCAACGGAGGAAATCATCGATGAGTGAACGGTCCAGCACGTCCCGAGACGGAACCCAACTCCTCTCCTCAGGACCGTAACCCTCCCAATCCACTAAGTATTGGTGACCCCGTCCCCGAGAACGCATGTCCATGATCTTATGTACCTTGTAAATAGGTGCGCTCTCGACAAGGACGGGAGGGGGAGGGAAGACGAACGGGGGTGCGAAGAAAGGGCTTAACACAGGAGACATGGAAGACAGGATGGACGCGACGAAGATGTCGCGGAAGAAGCAGTCGCACAGCGACAGGATTGACGACCTGGGAGACACGGAACGGACCAATGAACCGCGGAGTCAACTTACGAGAAGCTGTCGTAAGAGGAAGGTTGCGAGTGGAAAGCCACTCTCTGGCCGCAACAATACCTTGGACTCTTAATCCTGCGTTTATTGGCGGCTCTCACAGTCTTCCCCGCAGACAAAGGCAGACCGGTAATGAAGTCTAAGGCGATGTGAGACCATGGTCGAGAAGGAATGGGGAGCGGTCTGAGACGACCGGCAGGAGGAGAGTTACCCGACTTAGTCTGCGCGCAGTCCGAACAAGCAGCCACGAAACGGCGCGTGTCACGCTCCTGAGTCGGCCACCAAAAGCGCTGGCGAATAGACGCAAGAGTGGCTCGAACACCGGGATGACCAGCTAACTTGGCAGAGTGAGCCCACTGAAGAACAGCCAGACGAGTGGAAACAGGAACGAAAAGGAGGTTACTAGGACAAGCGCGCGGCGACGCAGTGTGCGTGAGTGCTTGCATAACCTGTCTTTCAATTCCCCAGACTGTTAACCCGACAACACGCCCATAAGGAAGAATCCCCTCGGGATCAGTAGAAGCCACAGAAGAACTAAACAGACGGGATAAGGCATCAGGCTTGGTGTTCTTGCTACCCGGACGGTAAGAAATCACAAACTCGAAACGAGCGAAAAACAACGCCCAACGAGCTTGACGGGCATTAAGTCGTTTGGCAGAACGGATGTACTCAAGGTTCTTATGGTCTGTCCAAACGACAAAGGAACGGTCGCCCCCTCCAACCACTGTCGCCATTCGCCTAGGGCTAAGCGGATGGCGAGCAGTTCACGGTTACCCACATCATAGTTGCGCTCAGATGGCGACAGGCGATGAGAAAAATAAGCGCAAGGATGAACCTTATCGTCAGACTGGAAGCGCTGGGATAGAATGGCTCCCACGCCTACCTCTGAAGCGTCAACCTCGACAATGAATTGTCTAGTGACGTCAGAAGTAACGAGGATAGGAGCGGACGTAAAACGTTCTTTTAGAAGATCAAAAGCTCCCTGGGCGGAACCGGACCACTTAAAACACGTCTTGACAGAAGTAAGAGCTGTGAGAGGGGCAGCAACTTGACCGAGATTACGAATGAAACGCCGATAGAAATTAGCGAAACCTAAAAAGCGCTGCAACTCGACACGTGACCTTGGAACGGGCCAATCACTGACAGCTTGGACCTTAGCGGAATCCATCTGAATGCCTTCAGCGGAAATAACGGAACCGAGAAAGTAACGGAGGAGACATGAAAAGAGCACTTCTCAGCCTTTACGTAGAGACAATTCTCTAAAAGGCGCTGTAGAACACGTCGAACGTGCTGAACATGAATCTCGAGTGACGGAGAAAAAATCAGGATATCGTCAAGATAGACAAAAACAAAGATGTTCAGCATGTCTCTCAGAACATCATTAACTAATGCCTGAAAAACAGCTGGCGCATTGGCGAGACCGAACGGCAGAACCCGGTACTCAAAATGCCCTAACGGAGTGTTAAACGCCGTTTTCCACTCGTCCCCCTCTCTGATGCGCACGAGATGGTAAGCGTTACGAAGGTCCAACTTAGTAAAGCACCTGGCTCCCTGCAGAATCTCGAAGGCTGATGACATAAGGGGAAGCGGATAACGATTCTTAACCGTTATGTCATTCAGCCCTCGATAATCCACGCAGGGCGCAGAGTACCGTCCTTCTTCTTAACAAAAAGAACCCCGCCCCGGCCGGAGAAGAAGAAGGCACTATGGTACCGGCGTCAAGAGACACAGACAAATAATCCTCGAGAGCCTTACGTTCGGGAGCCGACAGAGAGTATAGTCTACCTCGAGGAGGAGTGGTCCCCGGAAGGAGATCAATACTACAATCATACGACCGGTGAGGAGGAAGGGAGTTGGCTCGGGACCGACTGAAGACCGTGCGCAGATCATGATATTCCTCCGGCACTCCTGTCAAATCGCCAGGTTCCTCCTGAGAAGTAGGGACAGAAGAAACGGGAGGGATGGCAGACATTAAACACTTCACATGACAAGAAACGTTCCAGGATAGGATAGAATTACTAGACCAATTAATAGAAGGATTATGACATACTAGCCAGGGATGACCCAAAACAACAGGTGTAAACGGTGAACGGAAAATCAAAAAAGAAATAGTCTCACTGTGGTTACCAGATACTGTGAGAGTTAAAGGTAGTGTCTCAAATTTGATACTGGGAAGATGACTACCATCTAAGGCAAACATGGGCGTAGGCTTGTCTAACGGTCTGAAAGGAATGTTATGTTTCCGAACCCATGCTTCGTC
Organism: Oncorhynchus gorbuscha; assembly: GCF_021184085.1. Lineage (NCBI taxonomy): Eukaryota > Metazoa > Chordata > Actinopteri > Salmoniformes > Salmonidae > Oncorhynchus > Oncorhynchus gorbuscha. The sequence continues at coordinate 27,796 of NW_025745123.1, forward strand.
CATGAAACAACCCTCAGCCCCAGAGTCAATCAAGGCACTGCATGTAGCACCCGAACCGGTCCAGCGTAGATGGACCGACATAGTAGTACAAGATCTAGATGAAGAGACCTGAGTAGTAGCGCTCACCAGTAGCCCTCCGCTTACTGATGGGCTCTGGCCTCTTACTGGACATGAATTAACAAAATGTCCAGCAACTCCGCAATAGAGGCACAGGCGGTTGGTGATCCTCCGTTCCCTCTCCTTAGTCGAGATGCGAATCCCTCCCAGCTGCATGGGCTCAGTCTCAAAGCCAGAGGAGGAGATGGTTGCGATGCGGAGCAGGGAAACACCGTTGATGCGAGCTCTCTTCCACGAGCCCGGTGACGAAGATCTACCCGTCGTTCTATGCGGATGGCGAGAGCAATCAAAGAGTCCACATCTGAAGGAACCTCCCGGGAGAGAATCTCATCCTTAACCACTGCGTGGAGTCCCTCCAGAAAACGAGCGAGCAGCGCCGGCTCGTTCCACTCACTAGAGGCAGCAAGAGTGCGAAACTCAATAGAATAATCCGTTATGGACCGTTCACCTTGGCATAAGGAAGCCAGGGCCCTAGAAGCCTCCCTACCAAAAACTGAACGGTCAAAAACCCGAATCATCTCCTCTTTAAAGTTCTGGAACTTGTTAGAGCAATCAGCCCTTGCCTCCCAGATAGCTGTGCCCCATTCTCGAGCCCGGCCAGTAAGGAGTGAAATGACGTAAGCAACCCGAGCTCTCTCTCTAGAGTATGTGTTGGGTTGGAGAGAGAACACAATCTCACACTGCGTGAGAAAGGAGCGGCACTCAGTGGGCTGCCCGGAGTAGCAAGGTGGGTTATTAACCCTAGGTTCTGGAGGCTCGGCAGGCCAGGAAGTAACAGGTGGCACGAGACGTAGACTCTGGAACTGTCCAGAGAGGTCGGAAACCTGAGCGGCCAGGTTCTCCACGGCATGGCGAGCAGCAGACAATTCCTGCTCGTGTCTGCCGAGCATGGCTCCTTGGATCTTGACGGCAGTGTAACGAGCGTCTGAAGTCGCTGGGTCCATTCCTTGGTCGGTTCCTTCTGTCATGCAGGTGAAAGAGGACCCAAAAGCGACTTAACAGAAACAGAGTTTATTCAAGTCCAAACAGGGAATAACAGAAATCCTCTAGTCTGTAGAGGGGAATAACAGGAGAAGCGGCCACAGACTGCAGGTCGCTTCGGGTAGGCGCAGGCCGTAGTTGACAGAGACACCTGCTCACACGCAGCATCTGATGAAGGCAAAAAACACGACAGGACAGGGCGATACACAATCACAGCACGGTGAATTCTAAACAAGGAACCGACAGGACAGGAACGGAACACAAAGGAATAAATAGGGACTCCAATCAGGGGAAAGGATCGGGAACAGGTGTGGGAAGACTAAATGATGATTAGGGGAATAGGAACAGCTGGGAGCAGGAACGGAACGATAGAGAGAAGAGAGAGCGAGAGAGTGAGAGAGGGAGGGGGAGAGAGAGGGATAGAAAGAGGGAAAGAACCTAATAAGACCAGCAGAGGGAAACGAATAGAATGGGGAGCACAGGGACAAGACATGATAATAAATGACAAACATGACAGTGAGAGTCAGGTAGCTGAACTGAAGAAAGTAAATGCAGGTAAGATATATTGTGCAAAAGTGTGTGTCTAATAACCATTTTTACTGTTAATTATTTTTATAATATTTCAGCTCTGGACATCAGATTGACAGCCAGCGAAAGGCAGGTGGCAGAACTGAAGAAAGCGAATGCAGGTGACTCAAATGTTTCACTTATAAGAAGGACGACATGTATTCTTCACCTGAACATAATAAGATTCCGCTCATTTCAAGATATGAAAAAACAAAGTGATGTAACAAAACTGCATCATGGCTTATCATTGTCATCATAAATGATGTTCTTGCATAAATTATATTCTAGTCCTGGAGGCCAGAGTGACAGTCAGTGAGAGTCACGTGGCAGAACTGGAGAAAAATAATGCAGGTAATGATGATAAGCAATTAGCTATGACAAATATTTAGTCAAATAAGTCACTGGAAACATGAACATTTCTGGAAATTCACTTGTGTTAGCCTTGAGGACCAGAGTGACAGCCAATGAGAGCAAGCTGGAGGAACTGAAGAAAGAGAATGCAGGTAATAATGAACTTAGAAAAAGTAAATCATTTGTTCAATAGAAGAAAGAGGAAAAAGCACAGCTCTGGATATTGTCTATTGCCTCTCTAAAATATTTATATAATTTCAGCCCAAGCAGCAGAACTGTCAGACTTGAAGAACAGAGTGACAACCAGTGAGAGCCAGGTGGCAGAGTTGAAGAACAGAGTGACAACCAGTGAGAGCCAGGTGGCAGAGTTGAAGAACAGAGTGACAACCAGTGAGAGCCAGGTGGCAGAGTTGAAGAACAGTGACAACCAGTGAGAGCCAGGTGGCAGAGTTGAAGAACAGAGTGACAACCAGTGAGAGCCAGGTGGCAGAGTTGAAGAACAGAGTGACAACCAGTGAGAGCCAGGTGGCAGAGTTGAAGAACAGAGTGACAACCAGTGAGAGTCAGGTGGCAGAGTTGAAGAACAGAGTGACAACCAGTGAGAGCCAGGTGGCAGAGTTGAAGAACAGAGTGACAACCAGTGAGAGCCAGGTGGCAGAGTTGAAGAACAGAGTGACAACCAGTGAGAGCCAGGTGGCAGAGTTGAAGAACAGAGTGACAACCAGTGAGAGTCCAGGTGGCAGAGTTGAAGAACAGAGTGACAACCAGTGAGAGTCAGGTGGCAGAGTTGAAGAACAGAGTGACAACCAGTGAGAGTCAGGTGGCAGAGTTGAAGAACAGAGTGACAACCAGTGAGAGCCAGGTGGCAGAGTTGAAGAACAGAGTGACAACCAGTGAGAGTCAGGTGGCAGAGTTGAAGAACAGAGTGACAACCAGTGAGAGTCAGGTGGCAGAGTTGAAGAACAGAGTGACAACCAGTGAGAGTCAGGTGGCAGAGTTGAAGAACAGAGTGACAACCAGTGAGAGTCAGGTGGCAGAGTTGAAGAACAGAGTGACAACCAGTGAGAGTCAGGTGGCAGAGTTGAAGAACAGAGTGACAACCAGTGAGAGTCAGGTGGCAGAGTTGAAGAACAGAGTGACAACCAGTGAGAGTCAGGTGGCAGAGTTGAAGAACAGAGTGACAACCAGTGAGAGTCAGGTGGCAGAGTTGAAGAACAGAGTGACAACCAGTGAGAGTCAGGTGGCAGAGTTGAAGAACAGAGTGACAACCAGTGAGAGTCAGGTGGCAGAGTTGAAGAACAGAGTGACAACCAGTGAGAGTCAGGTGGCAGAGTTGAAGAACAGAGTGACAACCAGTGAGAGTCAGGTGGCAGAGTTGAAGAACAGAGTGACAACCAGTGAGAGCCAGGTGGCAGAGTTGAAGAACAGAGTGACAACCAGTGAGAGCCAGGTGGCAGAGTTGAAGAACAGAGTGACAACCAGTGAGAGTCAGGTGGCAGAGTTGAAGAACAGAGTGACAACCAGTGAGAGTCAGGTGGCAGAGTTGAAGAACAGAGTGACAACCAGTGAGAGCCAGGTGGCAGAGTTGAAGAACAGAGTGACAACCAGTGAGAGCCAGGTGGCAGAGTTGAAGAACAGAGTGACAACCAGTGAGAGCCAGGTGGCAGAGTTGAAGAACAGAGTGACAACCAGTGAGAGTCAGGTGGCAGAGTTGAAGAACAGAGTGACAACCAGTGAGAGCCAGGTGGCAGAGTTGAAGAACAGAGTGACAACCAGTGAGAGCCAGGTGGCAGAGTTGAAGAACAGAGTGACAACCAGTGAGAGTCAGGTGGCAGAGTTGAAGAACAGAGTGACAACCAGTGAGAGCCAGGTGGCAGAGTTGAAGAACAGAGTGACAACCAGTGAGAGCCAGGTGGCAGAGTTGAAGAACAGAGTGACAACCAGTGAGAGCCAGGTGGCAGAGTTGAAGAACAGAGTGACAACCAGTGAGAGCCAGGTGGCAGAGTTGAAGAACAGAGTGACAACCAGTGAGAGCCAGGTGGCAGAGTTGAAGAACAGAGTGACAACCAGTGAGAGCCAGGTGGCAGAGTTGAAGAACAGAGTGACAACCAGTGAGAGCCAGGTGGCAGAGTTGAAGAACAGAGTGACAGTGACCAGGTGGCAGAGTTGAAGAGCCAGGAGAGCCAGGTGGCAGAGTTGAAGAACAGAGTGACAACCAGTGAGAGCCAGGTGGCAGAGTTGAAGAACAGAGTGACAACCAGTGAGAGCCAGGTGGCAGAGTTGAAGAACAGAGTGACAACCAGTGAGAGTCAGGTGGCAGAGTTGAAGAACAGAGTGACAACCAGTGAGAGCCAGGTGGCAGAGTTGAAGAACAGAGTGACAACCAGTGAGAGCCAGGTGGCAGAGTTGAAGAACAGAGTGACAACCAGTGAGAGCCAGGTGGCAGAGTTGAAGAACAGAGTGACAACCAGTGAGAGCCAGGTGGCAGAGTTGAAGAACAGAGTGACAACCAGTGAGAGCCAGGTGGCAGAGTTGAAGAACAGAGTGACAACCAGTGAGAGCCAGGTGGCAGAGTTGAAGAACAGAGTGACAACCAGTGAGAGCCAGGTGGCAGAGTTGAAGAACAGAGTGACAACCAGTGAGAGCCAGGTGGCAGAGTTGAAGAACAGAGTGACAACCAGTGAGAGCCAGGTGGCAGAGTTGAAGAACAGAGTGACAACCAGTGAGAGCCAGGTGGCAGAGTTGAAGAACAGGTGGCAGTGACAACCCAGTGAGAGCCAGGTGGCAGAGTTGAAGAACAGAGTGACAACCAGTGAGAGCCAGGTGGCAGAGTTGAAGAACAGAGTGACAACCAGTGAGAGCCAGGTGGCAGAGTTGAAGAACAGAGTGACAACCAGTGAGAGCCAGGTGGCAGAGTTGAAGAACAGAGTGACAACCAGTGAGAGCCAGGTGGCAGAGTTGAAGAACAGAGTGACAACCAGTGAGAGCCAGGTGGCAGAGTTGAAGAACAGAGTGACAACCAGTGAGAGCCAGGTGGCAGAGTTGAAGAACAGAGTGACAACCAGTGAGTGACAGAGTGACCCAGTGAGAGCCAGGTGGCAGAGTTGAAGAACAGAGTGACAACCAGTGAGAGCCAGGTGGCAGAGTTGAAGAACAGAGTGACAACCAGTGAGAGCCAGGTGGCAGAGTTGAGGAACAGAGTGACAACCAGTGAGAGCCAGGTGGCAGAGTTGAGAACAGAGTGACAACCAGTGAGAGCCAGGTGGCAGAGTTGAGGAACAGAGTGACAACCAGTGAGAAGAACCAGGTGGCAGAGTTGAGGAACAGAGTGACAACCAGTGAGAGCCAGGTGGCAGAGTTGAGAACAGAGTGACAACCAGTGAGAGCCAGGTGGCAGAGTTGAGGAACAGAGTGACAACCAGTGAGAGCCAGGTGGCAGAGTTGAAGAACAGAGTGACAACCAGTGAGAGCCAGGTGGCAGAGTTGAAGAACAGAGTGACAACCAGTGAGAGCCAGGTGGCAGAGTTGAAGAACAGAGTGACAACCAGTGAGAGCCAGGTGGCAGAGTTGAAGAACAGAGTGACAACCAGTGAGAGCCAGGTGGCAGAGTTGAAGAACAGAGTGACAACCAGTGAGAGCCAGGTGGCAGAGTTGAAGAACAGAGTGACAACCAGTGAGAGCCAGGTGGCAGAGTTGAAGAACAGAGTGACAACCAGTGAGAGCCAGGTGGCAGAGTTGAAGAACAGAGTGACAACCAGTGAGAGCCAGGTGGCAGAGTTGAAGAACAGAGTGACAACCAGTGAGAGCCAGGAAGGAGTGACAACCAGTGAGAGCCAGGTTGAAGAACAGAGTGACAACCAGTGAGGTGGCCAGGTGAAGCAGTGACAACCAGTTGAGAGTTGAGAACAGAGTGACAACCAGTGAGAGCCAGGTGGCAGAGTTGAAGAACAGAGTGACAACCAGTGAGAGCCAGGTGGCAGAGTTGAAGAACAGAGTGACAACCAGTGAGAGTCAGGTGGCAGAGTTGAAGAACAGAGTGACAACCAGTGAGAGTCAGGTGGCAGAGTTGAAGAACAGAGTGACAACCAGTGAGAGCCAGGTGGCAGAGTTGAGGAACAGAGTGACAACCAGTGAGAGCCAGGTGGCAGAGTTGAAGAACAGAGTGACAACCAGTGAGAGCCAGGTGGCAGAGTTGAGGAACAGAGTGACAACCAGTGAGAGCCAGGTGGCAGAGTTGAGGAACAGAGTGACAACCAGTGAGAGCCAGGTGGCAGAGTTGAAGAACAGAGTGACAACCAGTGAGAGCCAGGTGGCAGAGTTGAAGAACAGAGTGACAACCAGTGAGAGCCAGGTGGCAGAGTTGAAGAACAGAGTGACAACCAGTGAGAGCCAGGTGGCAGAGTTGAAGAACAGAGTGACAACCAGTGAGAGCCAGGTGGCAGAGTTGAAGAACAGAGTGACAACCAGTGAGAGCCAGGTGGCAGAGTTGAAGAACAGAGTGACAACCAGTGAGAGTCAGGTGGCAGAGTTGAAGAACAGAGTGACAACCAGTGAGAGCCAGGTGGCAGAGTTGAAGAACAGAGTGACAACCAGTGAGAGCCAGGTGGCAGAGTTGAAGAACAGAGTGACAACCAGTGAGAGTCAGGTAGCTGAACTGAAGAACAGAGTGACAACCAGTGAGAGCCAGGTGGCAGAGTTGAAGAACAGAGTGACAACCAGTGAGAGCCAGGTGGCAGAGTTGAGGAACAGAGTGACAACCAGTGAGAGCCAGGTGGCAGAGTTGAGGAACAGAGTGACAACCAGTGAGAGTCAGGTGGCAGAGTTGAAGAACAGAGTGACAACCAGTGAGAGCCAGGTGGCAGAGTTGAAGAACAGAGTGACAACCAGTGAGAGCCAGGTGGCAGAGTTGAAGAACAGAGTGACAACCAGTGAGAGCCAGGTGGCAGAGTTGAAGAACAGAGTGACAACCAGTGAGAGCCAGGTGGCAGAGTTGAAGAACAGAGTGACAACCAGTGAGAGCCAGGTGGCAGAGTTGAAGAACAGAGTGACAACCAGTGAGAGCTGGGTGGCAGAGTTGAAGAACAGAGTGACAACCAGTGAGAGCCAGGTGGCAGAGTTGAGGAACAGAGTGACAACCAGTGAGAGCCAGGTGGCAGAGTTGAAGAACAGAGTGACAACCAGTGAGAGCCAGGTGGCAGAGTTGAAGAACAGAGTGACAACCAGTGAGAGTCAGGTAGCTGAACTGAAGAACAGAGTGACAACCAGTGAGAGCCAGGTGGCAGAGTTGAAGAACAGAGTGACAACCAGTGAGAGCCAGGTGGCAGAGTTGAGGAACAGAGTGACAACCAGTGAGAGCCAGGTGGCAGAGTTGAAGAACAGAGTGACAACCAGTGAGAGCCAGGTGGCAGAGTTGAGGAACAGAGTGACAACCAGTGAGAGCCAGGTGGCAGAGTTGAGGAACAGAGTGACAACCAGTGAGAGCCAGGTGGCAGAGTTGAGGAACAGAGTGACAACCAGTGAGAGCCAGGTGGCAGAGTTGAGAACAGAGTGACAACCAGTGAGCCAGGTGGCAGAGTTGAAGAACAGAGTGACAACCAGTGAGAGCCAGGTGGCAGAGTTGAGGAACAGAGTGACAACCAGTGAGAGCCAGGTGGCAGAGTTGAGGAACAGAGTGACAACCAGTGAGAGCCAGGTGGCAGAGTTGAAGAACAGAGTGACAACCAGTGAGAGCCAGGTGGCAGAGTTGAAGAACAGAGTGACAACCAGTGAGAGCCAGGTGGCAGAGTTGAAGAACAGAGTGACAACCAGTGAGAGCCAGGTGGCAGAGTTGAAGAACAGAGTGACAACCAGTGAGAGCCAGGTGGCAGAGTTGAAGAACAGAGTGACAACCAGTGAGAGTCAGGTGGCAGAGTTGAAGAACAGAGTGACAACCAGTGAGAGCCAGGTGGCAGAGTTGAAGAACAGAGTGACAACCAGTGAGAGCCAGGTGGCAGAGTTGAAGAACAGAGTGACAACCAGTGAGAGTCAGGTAGCTGAACTGAAGAACAGAGTGACAACCAGTGAGAGCCAGGTGGCAGAGTTGAAGAACAGAGTGACAACCAGTGAGAGCCAGGTGGCAGAGTTGAAGAACAGAGTGACAACCAGTGAGAGTCAGGTGGCAGAGTTGAAGAACAGAGTGACAACCAGTGAGAGCCAGGTGGCAGAGTTGAGGAACAGAGTGACAACCAGTGAGAGCCAGGTGGCAGAGTTGAGGAACAGAGTGACAACCAGTGAGAGCCAGGTGGCAGAGTTGAAGAACAGAGTGACAACCAGTGAGAGCCAGGTGGCAGAGTTGAGGAACAGAGTGACAACCAGTGAGAGCCAGGTGGCAGAGTTGAGGAACAGAGTGACAACCAGTGAGAGCCAGGTGGCAGAGTTGAAGAACAGAGTGACAACCAGTGAGAGCCAGGTGGCAGAGTTGAAGAACAGAGTGACAACCAGTGAGAGCCAGGTGGCAGAGTTGAAGAACAGAGTGACAACCAGTGAGAGCCAGGTGGCAGAGTTGAAGAACAGAGTGACAACCAGTGAGAGCCAGGTGGCAGAGTTGAAGAACAGAGTGACAACCAGTGAGAGTCAGGTGGCAGAGTTGAAGAACAGAGTGACAACCAGTGAGAGCCAGGTGGCAGAGTTGAAGAACAGAGTGACAACCAGTGAGAGCCAGGTGGCAGAGTTGAAGAACAGAGTGACAACCAGTGAGAGTCAGGTAGCTGAACTGAAGAACAGAGTGACAACCAGTGAGAGCCAGGTGGCAGAGTTGAAGAACAGAGTGACAACCAGTGAGAGCCAGGTGGCAGAGTTGAGGAACAGAGTGACAACCAGTGAGAGCCAGGTGGCAGAGTTGAGGAACAGAGTGACAACCAGTGAGAGTCAGGTGGCAGAGTTGAAGAACAGAGTGACAACCAGTGAGAGCCAGGTGGCAGAGTTGAAGAACAGAGTGACAACCAGTGAGAGCCAGGTGGCAGAGTTGAAGAACAGAGTGACAACCAGTGAGAGCCAGGTGGCAGAGTTGAAGAACAGAGTGACAACCAGTGAGAGCCAGGTGGCAGAGTTGAAGAACAGAGTGACAACCAGTGAGAGCCAGGTGGCAGAGTTGAAGAACAGAGTGACAACCAGTGAGAGCTAGGTGGCAGAGTTGAAGAACAGAGTGACAACCAGTGAGAGCCAGGTGGCAGAGTTGAAGAACAGAGTGACAACCAGTGAGAGCCAGGTGGCAGAGTTGAAGAACAGAGTGACAACCAGTGAGAGCTAGGTGGCAGAGTTGAAGAACAGAGTGACAACCAGTGAGAGCCAGGTGGCAGAGTTGAGGAAAGAGAATGCAGGTAATGAGTAGTACATTGTTTAAGAAGATGATGAACACCTCTGGATATTGTGCATGATTCCAGCCCAAGCAGCAGAACTTTTAGCCTTGGGAAGCAGAGTGACAACCAGTGAGAGGCAAGTAGCGGAGCTGGAGAAAGAGAATGCATGTAACTATGCTGCACTAATAAGAGCTTGGCTACAATCACTCTCCTGGACCGCTGACTGATCTAATTGATCTAATCAGGCTGTATCTAAGCACAGCAATGACAACAAAGCTACCTCAGAGTATGAGTTTATTAAGATATTATTCTCTTGCTATTTCAGCCCTGGAGGCAAGATTGAGTGTCGCTGAGAGCCAGGTGGAGGAACTGAGGCTAGGTAAGAACAGATCAATTCAATCAAACCCATAGTATGGTATGAAATGAATACATTTTAGACATTACGGTGGACTTGATCGAATTCATTCTCATGTATTTGCAGACAGAAGACAAGTGGCCTTTTCTGTTGGTTTGACGGACTCAGGATATGTGGGACCCTTTCAAACTGAGATCACCAACATCGGCAACGGTTACAACACAAACTTTGGTACAGCTTACACCGGCAATACTACAGATGAAACTTACACCGTAACAATACTACAGGTTCACCCACACAGCAATATATCTACAACTCAGAGAAAGGTATAAACATAAACACACAATCTCCATGCTCACGTGTCCACCACAGGAGGCTGCTGAGGGGAGGACGGCTCATAACATTGTCTGGAATGGCGTGAATGGAATGGTATGTGTTTGATGTGTTCGATACCATTCACTTCAGTCCGTTCCAGTCGATCCTATGAGCCCGTCCTCCCCAATTATGGTGCCACCGGGCGCCTGTGGTGCCCACCGGGGCCAGCTACTGGCACAGACCCAAAACACTAACAGGCTGCTACAGTGCCTAAGAGAGACGGATAGTGCTGATCTCTCCCTGCTTCCCCTCTGATACAGGTATGTTTTCAGCACCAGTGAGAGGAGTCTACTACTTCACATTCACCTCCATGGGCCGAGCGCCTGGACAGAAAATGGGTGTTTACTTGGTCAAAAATGGAGAGCAAATGATATACAACATCCAGGACAACTTCCATGGTGGTTAAGAGTACATGACAGGCGCCGTGGCTCTGGAGCTAGAGAAAGATGACCTGGTGTACTTAAGGCTTCATAAGGGCTGGGGGCTGTATGATGACAACTACAACCACATTGTCTTTACTGGGATCCTGCTCTTCACCACCAACCCTGCTATGGGCCGACTCCACTAGTTCCTCTCCGTCCTCCGACAGTCTTCAATAAACATGGAATGAGTGACTTTGTCTCGTCATCATTAAAGCACATTCCTCAGTCATCATCACAAACATAAACCAGACGGTTTATGACGTTACCAGACGTTACCCTATTTTATTATGACAAGAACCAAGCTACATCAATGCTAGATTGGGTCAGCACACTTTGATCTACCTGGGCTGTAACTTCACAAAAGCATTTATGCCATTGTTTCTAAAACGTTGAAGACCAATAGAGGTTAATAAATATAGAACATCAGTGCATGAGTACAGGGTCGTGTCCAGTCTCAGCAGGAGGTGTGGTTGCGTTACCTGTAGGCCCAGGGGGTTGAGGCTGGTGTTGCTCCGGCAGCTGATTGGTCCGTCTGTTAGAACCTCCAGAGCGTAGAGCAGGTGTTCGTCACGGAAACGAGAGGGCCAGCCCACCTGGAGCTCCGCCTCCCGGATACTACTGGGACCTGAGTTATGGAGCTGAGAGAGTAAGAGGGAAAAAGAGAGGAGAGACAGAGAGATGAGAAGAAGAGCGAGAGGAAGAGAGGAGTAGAGAGAGGAGATGGAGAGAGAGGGGGGAGAGGAGTAGAGAGGGAAGAAGAAAGAAAGAGAGAGTGAGAGCGAGAGAGTATGAGAGCACCAATCCACTCAGCTTAGCCCCTTTCCACAAACTCATTAATTCTGAAGGTGATGATGGTGAGTCACCCAAACAGGACATGGTCCCAGTGCTCCAGGAAGGAATTCTCGGGGAGAGAGAAACTCTGGCCGACCTAACTATAACCAGCTGGACAGACTGCAGGACAGGAGCACTGCAGCCCCAGACCCTGCAGACATCCAGCAGATGTACCCCTTCACTGCCTCTTCAACACACACAAACGTATGTCTGATCCCCCCTCTTACCCCCCCCCCATCTCTTCCTTTATGACAGTAATTACCACTGTTCAGGAGGCCTTTGATCAGACAGCAGCCAGTACTTACAGGGCTACTGCTTTTACTGTGTGTGTATGTACCTCGTAGATGTGTGTGACCTGGGGTCCTACGTCATCCTCTTTGACCGGATTCTCTTTGGGCTCCCAATGCGGAAACGGAAGAACCACCTGAGAGGGATGACACACCCTGGAAAGGAGAGAGAGAGAGATGGGAGAGAGAAAGAAAGAAAAAGAGGAGCGATAGAGAAAGAAAGAGAAGAGAGAGAGTATGAGAACAAATGATATGGAGAACAAATGATTTACAACATCCAGGACAACTTGGGGGGTGAATACCAAGCCACTCGCCAATGCCGGTTGGACCTTAACCTCCCGCCCTCCAGACCCCAATACTCACATCCCCCCCCCACAGATCACTGTCTGTTTGTGTGTACAACATCCATAGACCCAGCCAAGTCACTCTGGGGTCCAGGCTTTGAAGTGTGTGTGTGTGTGGGGGGGGGATAGTAAAACAAGGAACATTCGGACAAGTGGGGACTGACAAGGTAAAAGGCTATTTTAGGCTTGGGATTTAAGGTTACAATTAGCATTAGGGGTTAGGCTTAGGAGTTAGGGTAAGGTTTAGTTTTAGGGTTAGGGGTTAAGCTTTGCGTTAAGGTTGGGGTTAGGTTAATGGTTAGGGAAAATAGGAGTTTGAATGGGAATCAATGTTTTGTTCCCCACAAGGATAGTATATCAAACGTGTGTGTGTGTGTATGTGTGTGCAGGTGTGTGTGTGTGTACAGGCATGTGTGTGTGTGTGTGTGTGTGTGTGTGTGTGTGTGTGTGTGTGTGTGTGTGTGTGTGTGTGTGTGTGTGTGTGTGTGTGTGTGTGTGTGTGTGTGTGTGTGTGTGTGTGTGTGTGTGTGTGTGACCAAGTAGCACTAGCACTGGCCCAAGTGTGCATGATTAGCATACACAGACTAACATACACATAGATGATTAACATACACAGACTAACATACACATAGATGATTAACATACACAGACTAACATACACATAGATGATTACCATACACAGACTAACATACACATAGATGATTAACATACACAGACTAACATACACATAGATGATTAACATACACAGACTAATATACACAGACTAACATACACATAGATGATTACCATACACAGTCTAACATACACATAGATGATTAACATACACAGACTAACATACACATAGATGATTAACATACACAGACTAACATACACATAGATGATTACCATACACATAGATGATTACCATACACAGACTAACATACACATAGATGATTAACATACACAGACTAATATACACAGACTAACATACACATAGATGATTAACATACACAGACTAACATACACATAGATGATTAACATACACAGACTAACATACACATAGATAATTAACATACACAGACTAATATACACAGACTAACATACACATAGATGATTACCATACACAGAATAACATACACATAGATGATTACCATACACAGACTAATATACACATAGATGATTACCATACACAGACTAACATACACATAGATGATTACCATACACAGACTAACATACACAGACTAACATACACATAGATGATTAACATACACAGACTAACATACACATAGATGACTAACATACACAGACTAACATACATATAGATGATTAACATACACATAGATGATTACCATACACAGACTAACATACACATAGATGATTACCATACACAGACTAACATACACAGACTAACATACACATAGATGATTACCATACACAGACTAACATACATATAGATGATTACCATACACAGACTAACATACACATAGATGATTACCATACACAGACTAACATACACATAGATGATTACCATACACATAGATGATTACCATACACAGACTAACATACACATAGATGATTACCATACACAGACTAACATACACATAGATGATTACCATACACAGACTAACATACACATAGATGATTACCATACACAGACTAACATACACCGACTAACATACACATAGATGATTACCATATACAGACTAACATACACATAGATGATTACCATACACAGACTAACATACACAGACTAACATACACATAGATGATTACCATACACAGACTAACATACACATAGATGATTACCATACACAGACTAACATACACATAGATGATTACCATACACAGACTAACATACACATAGATGATTACCATACACAGACTAACATACACATAGATGATTACCATACACAGACTAACATACACAGACTAACATACACATAGATGATTACCATACACAGACTAACATACATATAGATGATTACCATACACAGACTAACATACACATAGATGATTACCATACACAGACTAACATACACATAGATGATTACCATAAACAGACTAACATACATATAGATGATTACCATACACAGACTAACATACACATAGATGATTACCATACACAGACTAACATACACAGACTAACATACACATAGATGATTAACATACACAGACTAACATACACATAGATGATTAACATACACAGACTAACATACACAGACTAACATACACATAGATGATTAACATACACAGACTAACATACACAGACTAACATACACATAGATGATTAACATACACATAGATGATTACCATACACAGACTAACATACACAGACTAACATACACAGACTAACATACACATAGATGATTACCATACACAGACTAACATACACAGACTAACATACACATAGATGATTAACATACACAGAATAATATACACAGACTAACATACACATAGATGATTAACATACACAGACTAACATACACATAGATGATTAACATACACAGACTAACATACACATAGATGATTAACATACACAGACTCAACCACACTGAGCAATAGAAATACAGCAAACTATATGAACCTGCCTCACCTACATGGCATGAGACAAAGAGATACACTGTATGACAACAGAGTGCATCAAACAGAGCAAAGATATTCTACTGTCACAGGGTTAGAGAAAAGATCAACCAGAACAGAGATGTATCACTCACCCCCTCAGGTCTAGCTGAGCTCTGGCAGAGATGGAGAGAGACAGACTGACTGGGTTGCTCTTGGAGCTGTCTTTGTTTGAACTGTAAGATAAGAGGCACACGAGTCAGTAAAGATGTTTGGATGTAATGTCTTCACCATGGCGATGTATGGTGGCGATGTATGGTGTGTGTGCATGCGCGCGTGTGTGAGTAAATGAGTGAGTGACCATGTGTTTGTGGCGAGGTGAACAGTCAATGTTTTGTCTCGTCTGTTTTCCTCCGGTCATCTGTCTCGACGCTCTTTGTTTGGGAAAGCCACAGAAATACTCAGAATTCTGACAGAGGTTCCTTTTTACAGTTATGTGTGTCACAGCTCTTCAGCAGTGTGTGTGTGTGTGTGTGTGTGTGTGTGTGTGTGTGTGTGTGTGTGTGTGTGTGTGTGTGTGTGTGTGTGTGTGTGTGTGTGTGTGTGTGTGTGTGTGTGTGTGTGTGTGTGTGTGTGTGTGTGTGTGTGTGTGTGTGTGTGTGGTGTGTGTGTGTGTGTGTGTGTGTCACCTGTGGATCTGTAGGTCAAAGTGTGAGGACCGGCATCATCCAGCCTTTGGACAGGTGTCCTGGAGACAGAGAAACCAGAGACAGGACAGAGAGACAAAGAGACAGGGACAGAGAGACAAAGAGAGAGGGACAGAGACAGAGAGTCAGACAAAGAGGGAGACAGAGAGTCAGAGAGAGACAGAGACAGTCAGAGAGAGAGGGACAGAGACAGAGAGTCAAAGAGAGAGGGACAGAGAGACAAAGGGAGAGGGACAGAGACAGAGAGACAAAGAGAGGGACAGAGACAGAGAGTCAGAGAGGGACAGAGACAGAGAGTCAAAGAGAGGGACAGAGAGACAAGGGAGAGGACAGAGACAGAGAGACAAAGAGAGAGGGACAGAGACAGAGAGTCAGAGAGAGAGGGACAGAGACAGAGAGTCAAAGAGAGAGGGACAGAGAGACAAAGGGAGAGGGACAGAGACAGAGAGACAAAGAGAGAGGGACAGAGACAGAGAGTCAGAGAGAGAGGGACAGAGACAGAGAGTCAAAGAGAGAGGGACAGAGACAGAGAGTCAGAGAGAGAGGGACAGAGACAGAGAGTCAAAGAGAGAGGGACAGAGAGACAAAGAGACAGGGACAGATACAGAGAGTCAGAGAGAGAGGGACAGAGAGACAAAGAGAGAGGGACAGAGACAGAGAGTCAGAGAGAGAGGGACAGAGACAGAGAGTCAAAGAGAGAGGGACAGAGAGACAAAGGGAGAGGGACGGAGACAGAGAGTCAGAGAGAGAGGACAGAGAGACAAAGGAGAGGGACAGAGACAGAGAGACAAAGAGAGAGGGACAGAGACAGAGAGTCAGAGAGAGGGACAGAGACAGAGAGTCAAAGAGAGGGGACAGAGAGACAAAGGGAGAGGACAGAGACAGAGAGTCAGAGAGAGAGGGACAGAGACAGAGAGTCAAAGAGAAAGGGACAGAGAGACAAAGGGAGAGGGACAGAGACAGAGAGTCAGAGAGAGAGGGACAGAGACAGAGAGTCAGAGAGAGAGGGACAGAGACAGAGAGTCAAAGAGAGAGGGACAGAGAGACAAAGGGAGAGGGACAGAGACAGAGAGTCAGAGAGAGACAGAGACAGAGAGTCAGAGAGAGAGGGACAGAGACAGAGAGTCAAAGAGAGAGGGACAGAGAGACAAAGGGAGAGGGACGGAGACAGAGTCAGAGAGAGACGAATCAAAGTCTATGTCAGTGTTCAGTTAAAGTGAGCAGCCTTCTAACCCCATGTAGAGTTTCCCATTGTGAAAGCTAACCAGAACCTGGCCATGGTGTGTGTATCTGGGTTACGTATCTGTATTCTGTGTGTGTGTCTCAGTTGGAGGATCAGTACAGATCTGTGGGCTGAGACAGACCCGATCCCTTCCCCTCTAGACCCCAGTTAAACCCCCCTCTACCCTTGCTTAACTCACACCACGTGGAGGGCTTAGTTCATAACCATGAGTATGATAATGGCTTCTTGTGTTTGTGTAATAATGTTGTCATGAACAACATGTTAGACAATGCCGGAAACTCTTAAAACACTCGCTAAAACTACAAGGGAGAAGCCTGAGGGTGGAAACTCATTAGGACTCCAAAGTCAGAGACTTTATTGCACATCAGAGAGAGAATCAGAACAACTCAACAGAGACGACGAAAGACCAAATGGGTCTAAATCACTGAGGTCCCCAGGCTGAGAGAAAGAGAGAGAGACAGACAAAGTGACCCAAATATATCTCTCTCCCCAAATCTGGAAAACATTTATTTCCTGTCACTTCTCTCCCATATTCTGAACAGCCCCAGCACCACTGTAAAACTGTCTAACCTGGATGTACTGTAGAACCCACCATAGTACAGAGACAGCGTTTGTCAAGGAAATGATCTAATGCATCGACCAATAAACGACCGAGGCTCTGTGACTGTTCTCACATTCCTTGATGTAAGAGCAGGGATTGACGCTGTTGACCAAACTAACAGACAGGTATCAATTTATTTTTCTGCCCAGTGAGACCTCTGATTGCTCCAAGGCTATATATGGTGTTCCACAGGGCTCTGTGGAGGGGCCGTTTCTGTTCACATTATACATGCTGATCGTCTGGCAGAGGTGGCACCACAGGCCCCAGAGTGGTGTAGCGGAAAACAAAATTCTGGGGTACATCATTTTTCCTGATCTGGTAACCTAACCAGGTAAAACTGTACTCACAGTCTATGTCAGCTACTGTGTTTAATGATTCATTCAAGTTTATACTCTTGGATTGAAAAAGTCTAGGTTAGCCCAAGTTTAAATATAAACCAAATGTAATACTATTGGGTTATAAATAGCCCACACTACGTTACCACTTTGTTTACCCTGGCCAGAGGGACAGCGCCCATAGGAGGCCTGACTATGCAGCTGCTGTTAGTAGCCTACAGTGGATCAGACTCAAAAAGTGTCTCGTTACCATGCAACACGTCAGATCGCTAATGTTTAGGAGTAAAGGCTGCTCCATTGATGTAAGAGTTTTTTGCTTGTGTCTGTTGGGAGTGATGTGCTATCAGCTCGCTAAATAAATACCAGAGGAAAGTGGAGAGCGCCTTGAGCATTAATCTGATTGGTCAAGACACACAAAGAGCCTGTAGCAGCACTTTGGTGTGAAAGACAGACAAATCATGACGCAAATCGGTCTAAAAAACAGCACTTTGCCCCTTTTCTTTTACACTTTGCGTAGATATATTTTATTCAACTAAATCAAAAGTGATTGAAAAGTGCTGTGGCAAATGCTGCCTCGCTACACATTTTCCGGCAGCCCTGCCACCTGGAATGTTACCCATAAACAAGTGTCTGTTTTCACCGCTATGCTTGTTGACCCCCGGAAGAGTAGCTGCTGCTTTTAGCACCAGCTAATGGGGATCCTAATAAAATACAAAAAATGCTGACAATACACAACGTTTTAAAGAAACATGGCGAGGCAGTCTGCATTTTAGAGGCTTGACTCAAAAATATTAGAATGAGAAAAAGATACATTCAAAATGGTCTACAAGCGTTGTTACTCCGGCTGTATGATTAGTGTGTGTGTGTGTGTGTTTATTCTATAAAAGCTCATGAATTCCTACAGGTCCAAAGGGGCAAGGGTAAGTATGTCTGGGAAACATCTGGTCTGAAGGAGAGCTGACGTGCACACACGTGTGTCGCTTCTAGAGCTAACAAATACCACTCTCAGGGTCACAACACACACACGCATGCATGTAGCCACGTATACACACACACACACACACACACACACACACACACACACACACACACACACACACACACACACACACACACACACACACACACACACACACACACACACACACACACACACACACACACACACACACACACACAGAGCGGTTACAGAAACACAGGGTAGAGTTACATGTCAGATGGGACCACTCTTTACTTTACAAAGCCTGTGCTTCCTGGATGTGTCATGCAAGGGCGAATGGATTAACACACACAGAAATACCCACAGACAGCATCAGAGTGTGGGACTCAGTGGGGCACAGGGTATCTGGGTGATCCTTCAGCATGGTAACTATCAATCAGCACCACTGTATCTGAGTGACAGCTTCCTGTTTGGACAGGAAGTGGTTGTTTCCAAGTAGAGGGGAGGTCAGAGCGGGTACATGTGCGTGTGTGTATTTTTTGTGTTCTTTTGTGTGTGTGTGTGTGTGTGTGTGTGTGTGTGTGTTGGACTTACTTCTGTTCCGGCAACCATAGGGTTCCCCAGGTCACACACCACCAGTCTGGAGTCATTCACCATCCTGTACTCACAGTTCAACCTGGATAGAGCCTGGAGAGGAGAGGAAGTGGAAGGGAGAGGGTGGCAGAGAGGTGATATGTGGGGGAAGGGAGGAGAGGAAGAGTGAAGAATGTTCTGACAGTAACAACCTCATCTCATCCATCTTAGGGTCCCATTACACATTCATTCACTCACTCTCTAGAGAAAAAACCCTGACGTTGTCAACAGGATGTAATGTAATGGTAAAGAGGTCAGCAAGGCGGTAGGGTCTAGTTGAGCTGGTCTAGGGTTGGGGCCAGTGTGGGGGGGTGGAAGTGTGTGTGGGAATGTGTGTTCTCACCTCTATCCTGCGTTCCACTCCTATGTAATCAGCCTCAGGGGGTAGGAGTGTGTGTAACTCAGTCTCATATGCCCCCTCTCCTTTGTTAACCGCGTTTATGGTCAACATGACCAGGTTGTCATCCCCGACCACCAGCTCTGTACGGTCTCTGTGTTTGTGTGTGTGCAGGAGAGAGAAATAAACAAGTCAATACTATGTCAAACAGTAGAGGTTGGAGTGTGTGTGTGTGTGTGTGTGTGTGTATCAGTCAGAGGAGAATGACAGGGTTTGTGTTAGCCTGCCATGGCAACTGCATACAGATGAAAACAGAAGAAACACACACACACACACACACACACACACACACACACACACACACACACACACACACACACACACACACACACACACACACACACACACACACACACACACACACACACACACACACACACACACACACACACACACACACACACACTCTCTCTCTCTTGCTAATGTAAACAATTAGAGAGCAAACTTCTCTCCTTGCGTGCTGTAACACAGTCCTAGCCTTTGTTTAGGTGTGCGCGTGTGAGTGTGTGTATGAATGTGTTTGAGTATGTACATACGTTGAAAGTTTACAGGTTGACAAGGACTTTTCTGAATCAGCATGCCTCACTTGGCAGGTCAGGGCACAACACACCACAAGGCATAACACACCACTATATCAGTAAGGTTACTTAACTACTGTTTTTAAAATGAGACCGTAACGGCTTCATGTTGACGTATATGCTACACATGTTACATACAGTACATACTTACATGCTTGCAGATAGCTGGAGGTCTGGAATACACTCGTTGTCTTCCCCACAGTCCAGCAGAATATATGCCTGAGAAATAAAGGAGAAAGGGAGAGACCGATGGGGACGGGGGACGGGGGACGGGGGTTCAGGGCGAGTCTAACGATATGCTGTAAGTGGTCTTGATTGGATGAGAAAGAGAGCCCACACACACACACACCTGTTCCTGCAGGAAGCTACTGCTGTAACGGTTGAGGACAGGGGGGAGGTCCAGGTTGGAAGGAGGGGCTAAACTGTAGTTCAGAGCCAATGAGATGGGAGTCAATTTATCCCTAAACTCATCCTCCCCCTGAGAGGGACAGAGAGAGAGTAACACAACGTTTGTTCACTAGAACACAATAACTAGTCCAAAAACAGGTTCAGCTGAGTTGACAGATATTTTGAGAGGATCTTGTCCAAACATAGCAAGGATGTTTGCCTCTTTTCTTTAAAAAAAAACTAAAATTCATTTTTTTTTGGCAGAGGAGTGTGTTTGACTTACTCGTAGGTAGACAGTATAGTTCAGGCAGGAGTGAGGACGGCTGTGGCCAAGCGTTAGGACCCCTGTGTGCTGGGGCTGATGGGAATCCAGGAAATAAACTCTCTTAACTCCGCCCCTCACACCTTTAAGCCAATCCAGTTGCAGCTCTGCATTCAGGACTGGGAGAGGTGGAGGAGAGAGGGGATGCAGGGAGAGAGTGAGTGAGTGAGGAGGGGTTCCATATGGTCCCATCGTGTGCAGAAGTGTGTGTGTATTCTCATCTGGTGTGCAGGAGGGAACCATGGGTATGGTCTACTTTATCCCTTTTAGTTTCTACAGAGCATCATTAGCCAGTGGAAACAATGCATTCATACAGTTAGCATCTCTAACACTAACTTATGCATAAACCTCTCCCTCCCCCTCTTCATCCCCAGTCAGAGCTACTTACCTACAGAGTCTGGGATCCCCACACCGCTCACCTTTGCACAAATATCTACCCTTAGACTGGATAACAGAGAGAGAGAGGTAGAGAGACATGGGAGATTGAGACAGGATAAAAAAAATTGCTCCTCTGTATGTCAGTGTGTGTTTGCACGCGCTCATCTCAATCTCAATCTCAATCTCACACACACACACACACACACACACACACACACACACACACACACACACACACACACACACACACACACACACACACACACACACACACACACACACACACACACACACACACACACACACACACACACACACACACACACACACACACACACACACACACACACGTTCTCTAGCAGTGAGATGCCTGCCAACCAGAACCACTCAGGACAGAACAATGAGCACCAATTAGAAGAAAAACTTCCTCTTTACTGCTCGTCCTCTCAGTCTCCCAAAACAACCAGAAAAACTCCTCAACTGGCCAAAGCTCTCAATAAAACAACTATTCAATAAAATAAAAGCAGCAATCCCAGACAGTCCTAAAAACTCCCTAATAGTACATGTGTTGTTGTGTCCTGTCTCGTTCCTCCAGCCGGTCTGATGGTTTATTTCAATCAGCTGTGTTTGTTTTTACAGAATTCCACAGTTTGGTGCCGTCTGTCAATCTGCCCAAACACACCATGTCTCTGTCCTGCCAACACACATAGCCTAAAAACCACCCTATTGGTCAATTGTCTGCCACTCACTAGGTTACCTAGTGACTGTGTGTGTGTGTGTGTGTGTGTGTGTGTGTGTGTGTGTGTGTGTGTGTGTGTGTGTGTGTGTGTGTGTGTGTGTGTGTGTGTGTGTGTGTGTGTGTGTGTGTCTACTCACCAGGTCACCATGGTATCAGATTCTGTCAGGAGGCAGGATCGGTCATCAGGGTTCAGGATTCTAGGAGTCAGGATCATCTCTGCCTCCACTGACACTACAGGACGAGCCCTACACACACACACACACACACACACACACACACACACACACACACACACACACACACACACACACACACACACACACACACACACACACACACACACACACACACACACACACACACACACACACACACACACACACACACTTAATCTCACCGTTGTAAACTAGCAGCCAATCTGATACATGAAACAATGTAGTCTAGCCAATCAGATAATTAGATATCTTACCTGTACACCGACACCTCCCCTTTACCAAATGCTCCCACTATCAGATCTACAGTGAAAGAGAGAGAGAAGAAAGAGAGAGAGCAATACAGGGAGACTGCATGAGCTTCAAAGAAACGCACAGATGGGACTGATTTCAAGGTCTCCAGCAATCTTCATCAAGCACAGACCTCTCACGTTTTACACACACTGACACAGATACACACACATGCACAAACACATTTAGTCTGTACCAGCTTTGAGTAGTGAATATAACTATTTTTGCAGCACTATTTTGGTTCAGAATGTAACTATCAAAATAGGAACACAGTGTGTGTGTGTCTGTGTGTGTCTGTGTGTGTGTGTGTGTCTGTGTGTGTGTGTGTGTGTGTGTGTGTGTGTGTGTGTGTGTGTGTGTGTGTGTGTGTGTGTGTGTGTGTGTGTGTGTGTGTGTGTGTGTGTCAACGGAGAGACCCCACGGCACATTCCAGCTCCATTAGAACATTCCCATTGGTCCAATCAGAAACCTCTGCTACACAACAAGAACATTCCCTCACCTTACTATAATCATGTGCCTTATACAACCAGTCAGTCTATAGCAGCTACACAACTTGTCCAGTGCTCTACTCAGTTAATTTGTGTTTATGTGTTTTGAAGATGAAGAGTCTTAATTGGGTCTTTGTTTAAAATAGAGCTGCACTTTAATGAGTGTGGTCATGGGAGACATACCACTCTCTCTCTCACACACACACACACACACACACACACACACACACACACACACACACACACACACACACACACACACACACACACACACACACACACACACACACACACACACACACACACACACACACACACACACACACACACACACACACACACACACACACATTGACTGAAAGTCTGAAACCGCAGTGGGAAAGAGACTTAATCAATACAAGCCTTCCCTGCCAGACACACTAAGCTAACACAACGCTAACACAGGACTGACCCCCAACCATAGATCTAGCTAGTCCTGTCACTGGAAGACAGAGGTTAAGCTAAGCTCTGAAGCTGATACAGCACTGGGACTGAGGCTAAGACAAGTCATGCTAATATCAATGAGGCTGAGGGTCAGAGGCTAAGATAAGTCATGCTAATATCAATGAGGCTGAGGGTCAGAGGCTAAGTAAGGTAAGTCATGCTAATATCAATGAGGCTGAGGGTCAGAGGCTAAATTTACTCATGTTAATATATCAATGGGACTGGTTAAGCTCATTAGTTCTGACCTCTGCAGTTCTGTTTGAAAGAGTTCTGAGCTCTCTAGTTCCATTGGTCTAGTGAATGGGGAAAAATGTGGTTTTGAAGACACGTGACAGAGAGGTTGTTTCTAGTTTACTAGTAACAGTCAAGTCGAGAAATCCTCCTCAGATAGCCTCTAATCTGTTGGGAATATACATACCTGGCTATCCATCAAATGAAATGCTGAGATGCTGATAGAGGGCTAGAGTGTGACACACCCATGCACACTGTGAGTGACATCTGTTTAAATGGTTAAACTATTAGAGTCAAATAAGATCTATTGAGTGTGTGTATGTGTGCGTGTGTGCACACATGCATTTGCCTCTGTATGCGTGTGTGTTCTTGTGTGTGCGCGCGTGTTTAAGTGAGCGTGAGTCTAAATTGAATGTAGGAGTGGTCCATCTGTTTTTGCTGTCAGTGAGAGTGCCTTAGCCTGCTGGTCCTCTGAAACCACAACATTACACCCTAGCCCCCAGTGTGTGTGTGTGTGTGTGTGTGTGTGTGTGTGTGTGTGTGTGTGTGTGTGTGTGTGTGTGTGTGTGTGTGTGTGTGTGTGTGTGTGTGTGTGTGTGTGTGTGTGTGTGAGAGAGAAGTGGGACCTCTAGCTGTCTGTGGGGTACGGGGGGCAGTTGGAAAGGTAGAGGTGAGGAGGGAAGGTGGAAAGGGGGAAAGGAGGAAGAGGGGGAACGAGGCAGAGAGGAGGAAAGAGGACAGCAGCTAAAGCACTTGGCCTTTCAACCACAGTCTGTAAAAGTCATCAGAGCTAAGGTGTGCTTTCAGCAGGCAGATCTAACCGCACACACACACACACACACACACACACACACACACACACACAAAGTACAGTCCAAACATCAGCTCAGCCTCAGGGACCCAAACTTCCAACAGAAGAATGCTGCTCTCATTCCAAAGTCCTGGATCTGTCCGTCTTACACTCCAACCCCACTACTCCGTAGGTGTATGTGTGCATACGTGCGTGCCAGTGGAGGCTGCTGAGGGGAGGACGGCTCATAATAATGGCCGGAATGGAGTGAATGGAATGGCATCAAACAACTGGAGAACATGTGTTTGATGTATCTGATACCATTCCACAGATTCCGCTGCAGTCACTACCATAAGCATGTCCTCCCCAATTAAGGTGCCACCAACCTCCTCTGGTGCGTGCCTAAGTGTGTGTGTGTGTGTGCGCGCGAGTGCATGTTCCTCCCATAGGTACATCTGTACTCCTTACCCAGCCGTTCTTTTCCCTCTGAAAAGTGCTACTGACACAGAGGCTGATTTGGGGTAAATAAAACATAGCCTATGGCACACTTTCCCCTTCCAAGTCAATCATATTTCCACACTGATAAAAACATGCCTGCCACCACTGATTTGAGGTTAGTATGTAAACACACGCACATACAGGCACACATTTGGAGTAAGTGTACCTTTGGGGTATGCTGAGTAACTAAACCTCTAGGCCAGTCCGGACTCCTGCTCTGAGAAATATGGCTGCCATCCAACGTTTACACGACCTGTCAGAGACTGGCTGCTTCAAACTTCTGTATGAGCTCTCTTTAGAACCAGTGTTCAGTGTGTCCACTGTCAAAGTGTTCAGTGTGTCCACTGTCAAAGTGTTCAGTGTGTGTGCGTGTGTGTGTGTGTGTGTGCTGTGTGTGTTTTCTGTTCAGTAGAGCTGAGTCAGTGGGATTGCTGATTGGCAAGTTAAATGTCTACAGCATTTGATCTCTACCGCTGAACATAATTCCTGCCATCAGGCCATCTGACCCCTGACACACACACAAAACTGACCTTAACCTTAACCCTAGGAGTGGGAACAGCAGAGCTTCCCAGGGTCAGTGTGCGTCTAGCAGGCTGTAACCTCTGTGCACTAGGGACATCTCCTGCTTTTCCTGACTGATTGCTCTCTCTGACTCTGACCCAGTCACTTCTCCAGGGTTAGTTTAAATAGGAACACTCCTTCCAAGAAGCTGATGTGCAACCTTGTTGTGAAAGACCTCAAGGCTTGTGTTGCCTCTGAGAGATGCCGTCTAGACTTGAGCTTGGTGGGTTAATGCAGTCTTGAGGCGTGCAGACAATCGAGGTTTGATACCCAGCTGGACACATGAGTCTCCTGGTAGAGACACATGACTGTATCCATCAGGAACACTGATCCATCTCTCTAATCCTCCCGCCCTTCTCTCTCTCTAAGAGTAACATGGGTTTTGTACCTATAGGATCATACAACTTCACCTATAGAAACAGACTTATGCACACAAACATATGCACAGAAACACACCGTGAAACAGGCGCACAGATGCCTTAGCAGTCCTCCCATAAGGATGAAACATCTGAAGGTCCTTTACCAAAGTGTGACTTTACTAACATATTAACGACAGACTATATGTGTGTGTGTGTGTGTGTGTGACCGAGTGTGTGTTGGCTATGCCACCCGGGAGCTTTCCCTCGACTACCAGAGCTTTCCCAGAGGGCCTTAGAAAGCCTGAGTTACAACACGCACGCGTGTGTGTCTGCATGCTTTTATGTATATGCATTGTGTTTGTACAGTGTGTGTGACTGAGTAACTCGATGTGGGGTGATTCTGTATATGGTCTGGCTTTGGTTCATAGCCTGGCACAGACTCAACACATATACTCAGAGGCCAGTGAAATTGATCACAAGCCATGCAGTGCATATGTGTCTGTATGTGTGTTTGTGTGTGTTAGCGTGTGTGTGCGTGTGTGATGTTTTCATTATAAAAGATTTCCTGTTTGTGGGATGGAGAGATCAGAGGACATCTGTTGTTGTTACAGAAAGAAGACAATATGGAAAGAAAATAAAAAATAAAATAAGAATTCATACTTTTCATCTGGGTCTATAGAAGTACACAGACTGAACTATGCTGCCTTTAGAATGGCTGCCTTTCATCTGGGTCTATAGAGGTACAAAGACTGAACTATGCTGCCTTTAGAATGGCTGCCTTTCATCTGGGTCTATAGAGGTACAAAGACTGAACTATGCTGCCTTTAGAATGGCTGCCTTTCATCTGGGTCTATAGAGGTACAAAGACTGAACTATGCTGCCTTTAGAATGGCTGCCTTTCATCTGGGTCTATAGAGGTACAAAGACTGAACTATGCTGCCTTTAGAATGGCTGCCTTTCATCTGGGTCTATAGAGGTACAAAGACTGAACTATGCTGCCTTTAGAATGGCTGCCTTTCATCTGGGTCTATAGAGGTACAAAGACTGAACTATGCTGCCTTTAGAATGGCTGCCTTTCATCTGGGTCTATAGAAGTACAAAGACTGAACTATGCTGCCTTTAGAATGGCTGCCTTTCATCTGGGTCTATAGAGGTACAAAGACTGAACTATGCTGCCTTTAGAATAGCTGCCTTTCATCTGGGTCTATAGAGGTACAAAGAATGAACGATGCTGCCTTTAGAATAGCTGCCTTTCATCTGGGTCTATAGAGGTACAAAGACTGAACTATGCTGCCTTTAGAATGGCTGCCTTTCATCTGGGTCTATAGAGGTACAAAGACTGAACTATGCTGCCTTTAGAATGGCTGCCTTTCATCTGGGTCTATAGAGGTACAAAGACTGAACTATGCTGCCTTTAGAATGGCTGCATTTCAGCTTGGTCTATAGAAGTACACAGACTGAACTATGCTGCCTTTAGAATGGCTGCCTTTCATCTGGGTCTATAGAAGTACAAAGACTGAACTATGCTGCCTTTAGAATAGCTGCCTTTCATCAAGGTCTATAGAGGTACAAAGACTGAACTATGCTGCCTTTAGAATGGCTGCCTTTCATCTGGGTCTATAGAAGTACAAAGACTGAACTATGCTGCCTTTAGAATGGCTCCAAATTGAAGGGAAAACAAAGGGATACAAAAGTTTAACTTCAAAACATTTTCAAATCACCTTTTTAAACACTCACACAGCAATTCAGACTACCACTGACTGAACATGTAAATACAGACACAGGCTTTCCCTTCAGATTGCTGTAGTGTGGCATGTTCATCTGTACCATGACATCACAAAAGAGGAAGTCTCTCCAAAGTAATATCAGCCACATGAACATGTTCTTCTGAAGAATTGGAGGCCTGTGTCAGCTAGAGGCCTACAACACTATGGTGAAATATCTGGCAAACAGACTAAACACTTTCAATGGGAAATTTAAAAAAATGTCAACTTCATATTCACCATCTTCAGCACCATCCCAACATGAACATATGTGTAAATGGCACGTTTCTATGTTTTGTAGCAAAAATAATAAAGAAAATAAGTGTTTCCAATGACATCATCAAACAATTAGTAGGCAATTAGTAGACAATGCCTACTCATAATTGGTTAAAATCACACGATGCACACTGATGATGTCATTGGAAACACTTATCTCCCTCATATCTTTTTTTCTCCACAAAACATGGAAACACTATTTTCACATACGCTGATGTTGGGGTGGTGCTGGAGATGATGAATATGAAGTTGAAACATTTTGACATTTCCTTTAGATGTTTTAGTGCACATGCCCCCCCCTTCCCCCCTCTCTCTCTTCCTGGGACAGGACAAGAAGTCCTCAGAGAATCGTCGTGGCAACAGCTCTGTAACCCCACTACCCCTCCTGAGTAACGACTTCACCAGAAGAAGGGAGGAGAGAAGTGAAACGGAAAAAAGAGGATAAAATAAGTAAGGTGCATGGGAGTGTACCAGGGTAATGGTTGTTGTCCAGGTCTCTGTCCCCCCTCAGGGTGAAGCCGTAGCCGGAGAGGCCACTACTGGAGGCCCAGGCTCCATAGAGCTCCTGGCTGAGGGTTAGGCCGCGGGCCGTCAGGTCTCTCTGGCCATTGTAGATCAACACCAGGCCACTCCGGTCCTCCCCACCAAACGGACAACCCACCGCCACGTCTATCAGACAGAGAGTGAGGGGGGGGTTATGACGGTAGGAAACACAGATAGAAACACAAAACCAACTCCAGTATGAGTTATAAGGCTGGCCTTCTGAAGTGAAGTCATACAGCAGACCAGCTCACATCAGCAGGAGAGAGGGATGAGAGAAAAAAATGAGAGGGAGAGGGATGGTTTAGACATCATCAAGTGAAAGCCCCTGAGGGAGAGGTAAAGAGACTACCTAGGACTATCTCTCTCTCTCTCTCTCTCTCTCTCTCTCTCTCTCTCTCTCTCTCTCTCTCTCTCTCTCTCTCTCTCTCTCTCTCTCTCTCTCTCTCTCTCTCTCTCTCTCTCTCTCTCTCTCTCTCTCTCTCTCTCTCTCTCTCTCTCTCTCTCTCTCTCTCTCTCTCTCTCTCTCTCTCTGTCCAAATGTATATGTCAAACATGTAGAACTGTCTAATAGGCACAGGCAGGAGATTCGGGGCAGTGAGCAGCCGATGGTTACCCTCCACCAGTGATTGCCAGGTGTTAGTCCCCCCCCACACGCACCGCAACTCCCCACCTACATCATGTTCGCTGTAGGGAAAATGGAGTTGAAAACTACAAACAGAGGGTTGTCATGGTTACACTGCTCTGTGATTATGAGGGAGGTAATCAGAGACACACATACACAGATATACACACACTACTGTATGATAAGGAGGGAGAACATCACAGTGTCTCAGACTCTAGTCTCCATTGTGGCTCAGACAGCTGGAGTCTCTGGCTCCATTCAAGCTCCATTCTGGCTCCGCTTGCGCTGCAGTTTCCTGAGGCTAATGGATCCTCTACTGATCTGTCCTGTGTGTGATCACCTCCACATTCCCAGTCTAACCCAGCCACACCCTGGCTGATGTATCAACCTAAGGACAAAAGCCTTTGAGTTCACTCAATGCATGTGTGTGCGTGTGTGTGTGTGTGTGTGTGCATCCTGGCGGGCTGTATCACCGCCTGGTACGGCAACTGCTCCGCCCTCAACCGTAAGGCTCTCCAGAGGGTAGTGAGGACTGCACAACGCATCACCGGGGGCAAACTACCTGCTCTCCAGGACACCTACACCACCCGTTGTTACAGGAAGGCCATAAAGATCATCAAGGACATCAACCACCCGAACCACTGCCTGTTCACCCCGCTATCATCCAGAAGGCGAGGTCAGTACAGGTGCATCAAAGCTGGGACCGAGAGACTGAAAAACAGCTTCTATCTCAAGGCCATCAGACTGTTAAATAGCCACCACTAACATTGAGTGGCTGCTGCCAACACACTGTCATTGACACTGACCCAACTCCAGCCATTTTAATAATGGGAATTGATGGGAAATGATGTAAATATATCACTAGCCACTTTAAACAATGCTACCTTATATAATGTTACTTACCCTACATTATTCATCTCATATGCATATGTATATACTGTACTCTACAACATCGACTGCATCCTTATGTAACACATGTATCACTAGCCACTTTAACTATGCCACTTTGTTTACTTTGTCTACACACTCATCTCATATGTATATACTGTACTCGATACCATCTACTGTATGCTGCTCTGTACCATCACTCATTCATATATCCTTATGTACATGTTCCTTATCCCCTTACACTGTGTATAAGACAGTAGTTTTGGAATTGTTAGTTAGATTACTTGTTGGTTATCACTGCATTGTCGGAACTAGAAGCACAAGCATTTCGCTACACTCGCATTAACATCTGCTAACCATGTGTATGTGACAAATAAAATTTGATTTGATTTGGTTTGATTTGATTTGATTTGCAGGCTTATCAAATCAAACTTAATTTGCCACATGTGCCGAATACAACAAGTGTAGACCTTACCGTGAAATGCTTACTTACAAGCCCTTAACCAACAGTGCAGTTCAAGAAGAGTTAAGAAAATATTTACCAAATAAACTACAGTAAAAAAATTATAAAAAGTAACACAATAACATAACAATAATGAGGCTATATACAGGAGGTGCCGAGTCAGTGTGAAGGGGTACAGGTTAGAGGTAATTTGTACATGTAGGTAGGGGTGAAGTGACTATGCATAGATGATAAACAGCGAGTAGCAGCAGTGTGCAAAACAAATGGAGGATGTGGGGGTGGGGTCAATGTAAATGGTCCGGTGGCTATTTAATTAATCGTTCAGCAGTCTTATGGCTTGGGGGTAGAAGCTGTTAAACCTTTTAAGGATCGGCCCTTTTTTCAATATTCGCCTAAAATGACATACCCAAATCGAACCGAATGTAGCTCAGGCCCTGAAGAAAGGATATGCATATTATTGGTAACATTTGAAAGGAATGTAGGAGAATATAACACATTAGATCTGATAGAAGATAATACAAAGAAAAAAACCTTTTTTTAGTACCATCATTTTTGAAATGCAAGAGAAAGGCCATAATGTATTATTCCATCCCGGGTGCAATTTAGATTTTGGCCACTAGATGATCCAATGAACTATTGCATTTCTGTTCAAAATGTTGTGTCAAGACTGCCCAAATAAGCCTAATTTGTTTATTAATACTTTTTATGTTCAAAACTCTGCACTCTCCTCAAACAATAGCATGGTATTCACTGTAATAGCTACTGTAAATTGGACAGTGCAGTTAGATTAACAAGAATTTAAGCTTTCTACTAATATCAGATATGTCTATGTCCTGGGAAATGTTCTTGTTACTTACAACCTCATGCTAATCGCATTAGCCTACGTTAGCTCAACTGTACCACAGGGGACGCACCAAGTTTGGAGCCTTTTGGTCCTAGAATTAGCACTCCGGTACAGCTTGCCGTGCGCGGTAGCAGAGAAACAGCCTATGACTTGGGTGACTGGAATCTGACAATTTTATGGGCTTTCCTCTGACACCACCTATTATATAGGTCTTGGTCAGATGCCAAGCAGTTGCCATACCAGGCGGTGATGCAACTGGTCAGGATGCTCTCGATGGTGCAGCTATAGAACTTTTTGAGGATCTGGGGACCCATGCCAAATCTTTTCTCCTGAGGGTGTCACGACTCCCACTGAAGGTGGCTCCTCTTCCTGTTTGGGCGGCGGTCGTCGTCACCGGTCTACTAGCTGCCACCGATCCCCTTTTCCTTTTCTGTTTGTTATGTCTTATTGGTTGCACCTGTTTCTTGTTTGAGTTTTGATTCAGGACTATTTAAGCCTGTTAGGCCCCCTGTTTTTGTGCGAGCTTGTTCTCTGTTAGTCAAGGTTGTTGTGTGTTGTGCTCCCTGTCTGTTTGTGCCCTGTTGTTAGTTGGACACTTACTTTGATATTCGCCTGTTGTTTTGGGGCCTGTGTTGTGGATGCTGCAATAAAGCCTGGTTTTCCACATTATCCTCTGCTCTCTGCGCTTGACTCTGCACCCACCACTCCAGGCTGTGTGACAGAGGGGGGGAAATATTTTGTTGTGCCCTCGGCACGACGGCCTTGGTGTGTTTGGACCTTGATAGTTTGTTGGTGATGTGGACACCAAGGAACTTGAAACTCTCTACCCGCTCCACTACAGCCCCGGGGATGTTAATGGAGGACTGTTCGGCCCACCTTTTCCTGTAGTCCACGATCAGCTCCTTTGTCTTGCTCACATTGAGGGAGAGGTTGTTGTCTTATATGTGCGTTTGAGTGACTGATTGAGTTATGCCTCCCCACTGATAGACATTGATTCAGGTTTATTGATTTAGTACTGATGATGATGATGGTGTGGAGGGAGTGGAGGGAGAGTGGCTCATTTTAAGAACATAAACACATACATAAATAACTAAGTAGGATTGTTATCATATGTTCACCAGAGAAATGCCTGAGGCTCCGAAAAGCATTTGGGCTCCAGACCTGAACGTGTTTGAGTGTGTGTGTGTGTGTGTGTGTGTGTGTGTGTGTGTGTGTGTGTGTGTGTGTGTGTGTGTGTGTGTGTGTGTGTGTGTGTGTGTGTGTGTGTGTGTGTGTGTGTGTGTGTGTGTGTGTGTGTGTGTGTGTGTGTCACAGAAGGTTGGTGGCACCTTAATTGAGGAGGACAGGCTTGTGGTAATGGCTGGAGTGGAATGAGTGGAATGGTATCCAATATGTGTTTGATGCGAATCCATTTGCTCTGTTCCAGACATTATTATGATCCGTCCTCCCCTCATCTGCCTCCATTGGTGTGTGTGTTTAAAAAGCAATCACAACGAGAGGCAGAATGAACTCTGGGCAGCGGGACAGAAACTTCCAGATCTTAGTTGACATCTGGAGATTAAAAATAACTCTCTCTCTGACAAACACACACGCGCGCACACACCTCAAACCCCGCTCATCAGTACAGGAAGTGGGGGAAGAACTCCACAAGGAAACACTAACACCGCAATTTCTGATTGGCTGAAGAACCTTCGGTTTCCCCCATCGGAGCATCTGATAAGATATCCGCTCTCCAAGACCAAACAACCAGAGATGAAGAGGAAACATATAAAAACCTCTGGGAGTGGACACTGAACGGGAAGAAAGAGAGGGGAAAGACACACACACACACACACACACACACACAGCTTACCGTTGTATCCGTCCTGGTTGAGGTCTCCTAGCGGGGCGATGGCAGTGCCAAAGCGTCCAAAGGTGTGTGTTCCCGTCAGGAGAAGGGGCTCGGAGAAGGTGAGCGGGGAGTGCTGGAGGTACAGGTAGACACGGCCCACCTCCTTGGGTTTACTCTCCCTCTCTCTCTCCATGTAGAGAGGTGCTCCTACCAGTACATCATCATACCTGGGGGAAAGATACACAGCTTTAGAATAGACACACGCAGAGGGCAGCACACACACACACACACACACACACACACACACACACACACACACACACACACACACACACACACACACACACACACACACACACACACACACACACACACACACACACACACACACACACACACACACACACACACACACACATAGCTTAGTGTGTTCTACAGACATGTCAGAAAGGATGTGGTCTGGCTCCAGAAATAGAGTTCAGTAATCAAAATCAGAGAACAAGCTACAGCTGGAACACATACTAACAATCCTCTCCCTCTCGTTCACCCCTCGCCCACTCAACTGTCTTCATTCTTAGCTCGGACTAAACAATTATTTCACTGCAAGAACCATGAAGATCTGTAGGGACAGGAAGAGAGGGAAGAAGTGGCAAAGTGGCAGACAGAGAGAACCGAGAGAGAAAAGCTAAGCCCCTTAAATTGAAAATGAAATTGAGAGAGCGAGCGAGAGAGCGAGAGAAAGTGATAGAAAAAGTGAGAGAGACAGACAGACAACTCACCCATCTCCGTTGAGGTCAGTAACGGCCACAGAATAGCCAAAGTAGGAAGCCATCTGACAAAACATTTCACAACATGACTCTACAGTCAGGGATGTACAGCAGTGCTATAAAGTAGTCAGGTAAAAGATTAATAGCAGTATGTGTGTGTGTGTATGTGTGTATGTGTATGTGTGTGACGTTACTGTGTGTTACTGACCTGCTCTCCTGTGAAGTTCATGATGAATGTCAGATTAGTGGAGTTAATCACAGCTACCTGAAACAGGACACAAGAGTCACACACCTAATACGGGTACACACAGGCATCATGCAAACACATTCACAGGATGTAATGAGCTGAAATAGAAACAGAATTCTTCAGCCCATCACCATTGCCTTACCCCCTCCCCTCCTCTGTTCCGTACCCTCCATTTCCATAACCCCAGATGTGGGGGAGACAGAGGGGTTGGGAATTCCTTCAAAAGACCTACAACAACAACCACATGGAGACAGCCAGGGGCTACACACACTCACCCATAAACATGTGCACGCACTCACAAAGTTAGAGAGACAAACACATACACAAAACACCAACAAATGTAGAGAAACAGACAGGCGGACAAGCAGACGGACGGACATACACACAGACAGTCGCTCGGAATGACAGACAGAGAGAGGCAGACAGAGGGAAAGACACATGTGCAGACACTTAACTCCCTGGCCCCCTCCTCCGCCTCTCTCAGGGGTGTCAGGCTGGTTGTCCTCCCAGGTCTGAGAAGCTTAACGTGGGCTGACAGCTACTCTAGTCTCATCAGGCCAAACAGACCTAACCCTGACGCCCACTGACCACAAATGTGAGGGCTACCGGCCCCAGAGCCTGTTGACACAACCTCACAGTCTTGTCTGCTCTGAATACATCTCTATCTAGGTTTCAGTGTCTGTCAGTGTGTGCGAGTGTGTGTGCGTGTGTGTGCATGTGTGTGCGTGTGTGTGAGCAGGCAATGAGCTGTGTGTTAGAGGTGAGGGGTCATGTGTGTGTCAGGGAAAGGGGTCAGGCTGGGTCAGCTCTCATGGAGAGGAAGTTGTGTGTCATTTAGGAGAGTCCAGGACACACACAAACACACAGAGATAGGACTGTGTTGTGGTCAGAGTGGGGGGAGTTGTTGTTGCTAAGCGATAGTAACTCGGAATGGAATTCTACTTTGGAAACATTTCCTCTCTGGACACACAGGAATTTAAAAATTCAATACTTACATATACTGTGTGTGTGTGTGTGTGTGTGTGTGTGTGTGTGTGTGTGTGTGTGTGTGTGTGTGTGTGTGTGTGTGTGTGTGTGTGTGTGTGTGTGTGTGTGTGTGTGTGTGTGTGTGTGTGTGTGTGTGTGTGTGTGTGTGTGTGTGTGTGTGTGGTTGTGTGCTGTTGTACATGCGTGTGATTCTGTACTTACATATCCAAAGTTCTGTGCCCCTCTCGGAACACCAGCTATCAGCTCTGGAAAGGAGAGAGGAACACACATTACATCACACTGCCTGCCTGCTTTTCTGTCTGCCTGTCTGGATGCCTGCCTTTCAGTGTGGCTCTGTCTCTAGGCCACCCTGACTGAAGACACTAAAAGCTGAAGAAAGATAGAGAGGGGTTTTGATATGAGTACCTCCCCCAACCCTGTTCCCAGTACAGACCAGACCACAAACCCAAGCCAGCAAGCTCCAGCTTTAAGGAATTCAAAGATGAGACCACAACCAGCCTACAACCACAATAAAATCATAATACAACCATGTGTCAACCTTTGGTTTGGCACTTAGTGCCATGTTTTAATTAGGAAGATGTAGGAGGCAGAACATATGGTTTTGTAGCAAGTTACATTTCTTGGTTAGTTTGCAGTGTAATTACTAGTTAGTTACGGTTCATGGGAGTAGCCTCTGAAACCCTGCAAGCACCAAACACACAGAGATGAAAGTGTTGTATTTTACCTTGCTCTGAGTCTCCTGTGAATTCCCCCACTGCCACAGAGTAACCTGCAGACAAGAGAGATATATTAGTGAGTGAGCGTGTGAGTGTTTGTGTGTGTAGATGAAACTGTGTGTGTGTGTGTTACCTAGGTAGCTGTCGTCATGGGTATCAGCTGCAGCGTGTGTGTGTTTCTCTCCAGGGACCCTCCTGAGCACGGCTTTCAGAGAGTAACCATTCAATATCTCTGCTACGCCTGCAGTCATCACCTGACCTGGAGAGAGAGGTCAGAAACACACAATGGTCAACTAACAAACAGGCTAACCCCAGCCCCAATGGGGAGCAATAACTTCTGCACTGTCAGTCTATCATACACACATGCACGCCCTACACACACTTTCCTGCCATTTGTTATGAAACTCACAGGTATGAGGTGCTCTTCCCTGAGGAACACTGAAACACCCCGTTAGCAGGAGTTAGAATGACACACACATACACACTTTCTCTCTCTCGCTCTCTGCTATTGTAGCAAATGCTGTGCGATGGAGAGGGAGGTCAGACAAACATAGGCCTACTGCTTTATCTCCAGCTGCCCTCAACCTCACATCAATCCTCCTTAATGTGGTGGGTCCTGGCAGAGAGAAATCGCCCCTGTCTCAGACTCCCACTTTTCCTAACTCCCTTCAGACTTGGACGCTAAGCCTAAATACAGACGCATACCTACACAGACCCTAACCCAAGTCACAGACTTACAAAGACAGACCTTCTACTCAGACAAGACAGACCCTCTTCACAGACCGTAACCACAGACACAGAAACAGACCCTCTCCACACACACACGCACACACACACTCCACAGACAGCTCTTAACCCTAATTACAGAGACTCTGCAGACTTCCTCATTACTGATAGTATAAGAGGTTCCTTCAGATCCTCTGATAATAAGCTGTATAAAAGGCTTCCCATAATAACTCAGCATAATCACCTGTGATAATAGCTGTATATTAGAGACAATAAACTCTCTGCTCAGAGCTTTTATAAACATCTAGAGGAAGTGTTTAAACACCAGGAAGCTGAGCCAAGCTGAGGGCAACGACATGCACACACACACACACACACACACACACACACACAAACGTTTATACACACAAACCAGGGGCATAGAGAGATCATAAACCACCTTCAACAAAGGATTAATACAACATAATATGAACTCATAAAAATACTCACTGACTATCCATCTCTCTGTCTCTCTCTCATCCACTTCTGTCTCTCGCTCCATTTTGAAGGCATATTGTAACATCTG
Organism: Oncorhynchus gorbuscha; assembly: GCF_021184085.1. Taxonomy (NCBI): domain Eukaryota; kingdom Metazoa; phylum Chordata; class Actinopteri; order Salmoniformes; family Salmonidae; genus Oncorhynchus; species Oncorhynchus gorbuscha. The sequence goes on from NW_025745123.1 coordinate 64,712, forward strand.
CATCCAACTCACACCCTCAAACACGTAGATCCCTGAACGCAGCTCACTCTCCAGATCCCAATCATCTGAATTCTGATCACCTGTTCACACACCTGTATGTCATTATAACACACTATTTGGTTCAGTTCTTTGCACCCCATCACTGAGGTATTGTTTGTTTTGTGACACACGTCTTTCTGCGCTGGTTTTCCCGTGATTTACTCCTGCCGTATATGATAGTCTTTGCCTGCCTCACTAACGACGCCTTCTGCCTATTCCCTGCCTGCACCTTAGCCTATCAGATTTCCTG